>NC_060071.1:97668560-97851060 GCF_922984935.1 Meles meles | reverse complement strand
GGTGTTTACCATCGACAGAAGGCTGGGCATAGCTGGCTCTGTTGAGCAGTATTGTGGCTTCTCCAGCATGTTGTCTTCTCACATGATGGCTCAGGTTTGTAAGAACAAGTGTTTCAGTGAACACAGCAGACCTTACGTGGCCTTTTATGACCTAACATCAGAAGTATACCCAGTTTTTGTATACATAAGTAGGTGATGGCAAATAGCAGGAGATGATTTATTTTTTTTCCCAATTGATGAAACATCTTTTATTTGTCATCAATCAGAATTCAGATATTTTGATCTTTTAAAATTGTAGTCTAATCGTTCTTTCGCTGACAAGCATAAGGTTGAAATTCCCTGTGGTAATGACAATGGATTTACAATCTGTTCAAGTTTTTCATATCAAGTACCTCAAAATGGTAACGATGCTTTTCCCTAAACATACACAGATGTTGATTTACTCATCTTAATAAGTATTATTTGGGATTCTAATTATTAGTAGCAAACTTTTTAAAAGATTTTATTTAATTATTTGACTGAGAGAGACAGCGAGGGCAGCATGAACACAAGCAGGGGGATTGGGAGAGGGAAAGCAGGCTTCCCACTGAACAGGGAGCCCAATGTGGCACTCAATCCCACGACCCTGGGATCATGACCTGAACCGAAAGCAGATGCTCAATGACTGAGTCACCTTGGCACCCCGGTAGTAAACTATTTTTAAAATCAGTTTTCTGAAAGGTAAATTTTTGCTTCAAATCTATAAACTTTGTTGGCAGATGTTAAAATAGGTCCAGAGGGATAATGAAGTGAGTATCCTGGGATAGTAAAAGTGCCTGAAAAGGTGAGAGAGAGGACAACTTTGATATTTGACCTTGGAGACAGACTATTTGAAGAAGTCCTCATACAGGTACAGCCAGCCCATGATGACTTCTCAAGGAGAGACATAGTGGAATAAAATACCCTGATATCATTTTTGTCCCCTCTGTGATATTGCGACGTTGTCAATGCTTTTACTATTGTATTCTTTGAAAGAGGCACCTTTTCTATCTCCTTTGCTTCATTGGTTGACAGTATTGATAATTTCCATGTTGGTTGATAAAAATGAGTTGATTCAACAATTGTGTAAGGTCAGATACATTATACTCCTGTCTTTTGTGTTGTGGTTATCATATATTTTTATGGCTACATTGGAACTTAAGAAATAAGAAAAAAAAGCCCTTTTAATTTACCTACATGTTCACCATTTCTGGTACTTTTCATCCTTTTCCGTAGCTGTAAGTTTCCATTTGGTATCATTTCACTGCAGCCTGAAGAACTTCCTTTAATATTTTCTGTACTGCATATCTGCTATGTTGGTTTTTAAAAAATGGCTGTGCATTCTTTGACACTTTTTCCACTAAGGTACTGAGTCTTTATCCCCTCCTCTTGAATCTGGGTAGGCTAGTGATATCTTTGACCTGTACTGAACAGCAGAAATGAAACACTATGACTTCTGAGGTTAGGTCATAAAGGACTGTGAAGTTCCTGCTTTATTCATTTGAACACTTGGTCTTAGGGCTCTGAGACACCATATGAGAAGACCGCCATGCTGGAGAGGCCACATTCTGGTCAACAGAGTCAGCCAAACCCATTGGTCTAGTCATCCCTGCTATCGTGCCAGATATGTGAGTGAAGCTGTCTTGAATCCTCCAAACTTCTCATTTACCAGGTGAATACCCCAAGTAGCTTCTCTTGATACCACAAGGAATGTAAAGATCACCAAATTGAAACTTGCCCAAATTCCTGATTTTCTTAATCATGAGCTATAATAAAATTATTGTTTTAAGCAACTATTTTTTTTGAGCAGTTACATAGTATTAGATAAGTGGAACAAAATTTGGGGTGCTGTTGTAGCAAAAATCTAAAGCATGGAACTGGCTTTGGGACAAGATATGAGGCAGAAGTTGACAGGGCTTTGAGAAGACGGTTAATGGAATCCTGACAGTCATTGAGGAGGATGTCAATGAGAGCTTAAAAAATAAAGAAAATGTTTTTTGGAAGTTGAAGGAAAGGAGGATCTTGTTCTGTTATGGCAGATGGTTTAGGAAATGTGATAACATGGAGAATCATAAAATATATTAAATGAACTGATGGATCTGGCTTAGGAGACTTCCAGACAGAATGCTGAAAGTTATATTTTATTTATTTGTTTTAAAATTATGTATCATAAGGTATGGATAGAAAGAGCTTACTAAAGAAGGAATTATTCAACTTTCAAACAGAATTTAGAGGAACTATATAGGACAAGATCTGAAAATGAAACTATTTCTTATCCTTAGTTTCTCCCAGCAAAACATACTCAAAGAAAGAGCCACAGAATGAAGATCAAATTCAAGGCTCTGTTAGAAAATCATGGGCTCAAGGTAAAGATGAGGCCGAGGATGTGATTGTCAAACCTTTTGTTATGAGTTCAGAAAGAGATAAAAAGCCTTGTAAGGTTATTAAGGGGTTGTAGTATAGACACTCTCCCAAACAGTAAGGCCTCTCAGATTCTTAAGGTTATTGTCCCACAGTAGCTTCATTGCGGGGGGGCAGGGTAGAATAGGGCTTATCTAGAAGATATTTGTAGATTTGGCTTTTAATATTCAACATTTCAACATTGAGACACACACACACATACACCACCACCACCACCACCACCACCACCACATGAAGACTGTACAAAATGAAGAGAGTCTTCTGGATCCTTAAACTTCTGTGGGCAGGAAGCAGGCTCAGTAGGCTGCTCAGCTACAGAAATGGATCAGTTCTATGGAAAAGGAAGAACGATTTAGAGGGCAAAACTAAGATCTCAGGGGTAAGAACCAAAAATTATGGAAAATAATTCCCAGGGAGGAGGATTAGGCTCTAATAATGAACTGGTAACATTTACCCAGCTGGATTTTATAATTTAAATGGATTGGTGACTTTCTATTTTCTCTGTGTATTAAATGGGTATCTATTTATGGCACTTGTTCTATGTCTGTCACACCACCCTATTCTGGGCATGTGTGGGACAGATAACTTGTCTCTTTAGTTTGCAGATTTCCAGATCTAGATCTGATCCTAGGAAATTGTGTGGAGCCTCATCCATACTTGGGACTTGATTTAGATGATAAGATCCTGAACCTGAGCTTAATGCCATAATGGAATGAAATTTTGGGGAGTCTAGAGAAGGGGCAAATATATATTACATAGGGAGGATTAT
The DNA here is from genome assembly GCF_922984935.1 of Meles meles. Taxonomy (NCBI): domain Eukaryota; kingdom Metazoa; phylum Chordata; class Mammalia; order Carnivora; family Mustelidae; genus Meles; species Meles meles. The sequence goes on along the minus strand of NC_060071.1, from coordinate 97,847,852 downwards.
AAATGTTTTTGGCCAGAGGGTAGACTGGCACTTTAAAATAATTTCCACAAATTCTATGGCATTCTTCCTATTTGAAGGGCTATGTTCTTTCCCTTTGAAATGCATTAGCTTGTGATTGCTTCAGCTATGGCATATGGCAGAGGTAATGCTTTGTGACTTCTGGGTCTAGGTCATAAAAGATGATGTAGATTCTGTCTCATTTGCTAGAACTCTTGGTCTCAAAGCCAGTAGGTAAGAAGTCTGACAACCTTGAGGCCCCATGTTGGTGGTGCTGTATGTAGGCTCTTTGTTCTACAGTCCCTGACAAGCCTGGCCTTCCAGCCGTCTCTGCCAATGCACTAGATATGTGAGAGGAACCATATAGATTAAGCCAGATATGTAAGTGAATGCATCTAGTGAGCTTGACTGATGTCACAAGGACAAGGTTGACCCTGCCATGTCTTTCACAAATCTCCAACTCACAATATTGTGATATATAGTAAAATACTTGTTTCAAGCCACTGAGTTTCAGGGTAGTTTGTTACCAAGTAATATATAACTAGAACATATGTTGATGATGAATTCTCTCTACTTTTGTATTTCTGAAAATTTTGTATATTTCTGCCTTTATTTTTGATCATTTTTCTATATAAAGAATTTTAGATAGTCTTTTTCTCTAAGTACTAAAATGTTATTCATTCTGTTGTTTTCTGATTTGCATTCTTTCTCTTGAGAAGCAAATGGTAATTCCTACTAATCCTGAATATAATGTTTCTTTTTTTTCTGGATACACTGAAGATTTCCTCATTATCTTTGGTTTTTAGAAATGTGATTACAATATGTCCCCCATCCTGCTTTGCTTTATTGAGCTTCTTGGATATATGGGGTTATGTTTTTCATCAGATTTGAAGAAAAAAAAAACTCCCATTATCTTGAAAAAAAAATGTATTTTTCTGTGCCAATGTCTCTCTTCTCCCCAATTACAATTATGTTAGCTGCTTAATATTATCTCACAGTCCATTGAATCTCTGTTCATTTTTTTTCAACCATTTTCCCTTTCTGTGTTTACTTAGGATCATTTCTAGTCCATGTCTTCAAGTTTACTTGTCTTCTCTTCAGCAGAGTCTAATCTGCTACGAGGCCCATTCAGTTATTTTTTCATTTCACATATTGTATTCTTCTAGTTGTAGAATATCTTTTGGTTTCTTTTTATTTTTAACAAGTTTTCTATTTTGAGGCATCCTACTTTTCCTTATTCACACAAATGTTTTCCTTAAATCTTTGACCATATTTATAATAGCTGTAATAGAATCCTTCTCGGCTAATTTAATCATCTCAGTCACATCTATGTCAGTTTGTATTGACTGATTTTTTTCTTTGTTATAGTTTATATTTTCCTGCTTCTCTACATACCTAGTAATTTTTAAAAGACTTTATTTATTTATTTGACAGAGAGAGAGACCACAAGTAGGCAGAGAGGCAGAAAGAGAGAGGGGGAAGCAGGCTCCCCGCTGAGCAGAGAGCCTGATGCGGGGCTCGATCCCAGGACCTTGAGACCATGACCCGAGCCAAAGGCAGAGGCTTTAACCCACTGAACCACCCAGGCGCCCCACCTAGTAATTTTTTTTTTTTAAAGATTTTATTTATTTATTTGACAGAGAGAGATCACAAGTAGATAGAGAGGCAGGCAGAGAGAGAGGAGGAAGCAGGCTCCCTGCTGAGCAGAGAGCCTGATGCGGGACTCGATCCCAGGACCCTGAGATCATGACCTGAGCCGAAGGCAGCAGCTTAACCCACTGAGCCACCCAGGTGCCCCTGTATAGGTTTTTATGTGAACATAGTTTTCATTTCTCTGGAATGAATGCTTAAGAGTACAATTGCTGGGTCATATGATAACTGCATGTATAATTTTGGTTACCATTTTACAATCCCACAAACAATGTATGGAGTGCTCCAGTTTCTCCACATTCTCATCAGTATTTAATGTTATCATTATTTTTTATTTTAGCCATTCGGATAATGTGTAGTACCATCTTATTGTGCTTTTTATTTCCATTTCCAGAGTGGTGCATGATATTAAACATCTTTTCATTTGGTTATTTGCCATCTGTACATTCTCTTTAGTAAAATGTCTGTTCATGTCTGTTCCAATTTCATAATCAGATTATTTGGCTACTGTTTTGAGAGTTCTTTACGTATTCTAGGTACAAATTTTGTTGAATTTGTGGTTTGAAAGTATTTTCTGTCAGTCTTTTTTAAATCTGACGCTGTTATTTATTTATTAATTTGAGAGAGAGAGAGCAGTGGGGGGCGGTGCAAAGGGAGGGAGACAATCTTAAGCAGTCTCTATGCCCAATAGACCCAGTGCAGAGCCTGACATGGAGCTTGATCTCAGGACCCTGAGGTCATGACCTGAGCCAAAATCAAGAGTCGAATGCTTACCCAACTGAGCCCCTTTTCTCTCAGAGAAAAGGTGCCCCTTTTCTCTCAGTCTTTAACTTGTCTTTTCATCCTCTTAACAGGGTCTTTCACAGGGTAAAAGTTTTTAATTTTGAAGTGCCCTAATTTATCATTTTTTGTTGTGAATGTTACTTTTGGCATCAAGTCTAAGAACTCTTTGCATATAGCCTTACATCCCAATGATTCTTTTCCTGTTTTAAAAGCACATTTTTATAAATTTACGTTTTACATTTAAAATTCATTTTAAGTTAAGTTTTTCTATTAGATGGAGGTTTAAGCCAAGGGTCATCTTTTTGTGTATATGTATGCAGTTGTTCTGGCACTGTTTGTTGAAAAAAGGCTATATTCCTTCACTGACTTGCTTTTGTACCTTTGTCAAAAATCAGTTGGGCATTATTTTTGGTGTGTGTGGGTCTATTGGTGGGTTCTTTATTTGGTTCCATTGAATTGTGTGTCTATCACTCTGCCAATACCACAGTCTTCATTAGTGTAGCTGTATAGTGATACAGCTGTATGGCATGCAAAAAGGAGTTAATATAGGCATCCTGTCACTGCTTTCCATAGAATGGGCCACTTCCAAGATTGGCCCATGGCTAGCATCTGATAATTAGGATTTCAGGATAGCTCTCACCATCCTAACTGATCAGAGTAGCTCACTGTGCCTGAACTGCAAACAGTGATGGTTGATGCTGAACATTTGCTTTCCTTCTGGGAATCTGAAATTTTAGTGTATGCTAGGCACAGTATGCCTACGTGACCAGTTCCCAGTAAAAACTGTAGGCACTGAGTCTCTAGGGAGATTCTCTGGTAGACAACATTTCACATGTGTTACCACAACTCATTACTGTAAGAATTAAGTAAGTCCTATAACTCTGATAGATGAAGACTCTTAGAAACTCATGCCTGATTTTCTCCCAAATTTTGCTCCGTGTACCCTTTTCCTTTGTTGATTTTGCTTTATATCCTTATGCTAAAATATATAGCCATGGGTATGATTATATGCAGTCTTATGAGTCCTCCCCAGCAAATCAGTGAACCTGGGAATGGGATTGGAGACTCAACATTGGGTAGAGTGATTCCTCCTACTTCCTTTTTCTTTTTCAGAAATATATTTAGGGACCCCTGGGTGGCTCAGTTGGCTAAGCAGCTGCCTTCAGCTCAGGTCATGATCCCAGGGTCCTGGGATCAAGCCCCACATCAGGCTCCTTGCTCAGCAGGGAGCCTGCTTCCCTGCTTGTGCTTGCTCTCTCCCTCTCTCTGTCATATGTGTGTGTGTGTGTGTGTGTGTGTATTTCTTTTTTTAGATTTTATTCATTTATTTGACAGAGAGGCAGAGATCACAAGTAGGCAAGAGGCAGGCAGAGAGAGAGGGGGAAGCAGGCTCCCCACTGAGCAGAGAGCCCAACAAGGGGCTTGATCCCAGGACCCTGAGATCATGACCTGAGTCAAAGGCAGAGCTTAGCCCACTGGGCCACCCAGGTGCCCCAAATCAATAATATTTTTAAAGCTACTTGAGATCCTATGGTATTCTGTATGAAGTTTAGAAAAAGATTATCTTATGTCTACAAAAAAGCCTTTATTGGGATTTTGATAGCAATGGGATTAAACCTATCAGTCAAGGTGGGGGAAATTGACATGTTTACAATACTTAGTCTACCAATCCATGAACGTGGTATGGCTCCTGTTTGGTTTGGCCTTCTTTGATTTTTTTTTTAATCAGCATTTTGTAATTTTCAGCATACTGATTCAGTATGCATTTTGTTATATTTATGCTTAAGTAGTTGATTTTCTTTGAAGCAATTGTAAATAGTAGTATTTTAAATTTCAGTTTCTGTGTGTTCATGGTTAGTATGAAGCTTGTTTTTAAAGTATTATTAAAGTGGTATAAAGTAGTTATTTAGTACTAGATTAGCCCTACTCCTAAAGTATAGTCTTTCTGAGGTCTCCCTTGGATGCTGCAGAATTTTCAGTAAGGTCTTTCTACTCTGGAGATCAGAATTAGAATGTCTCCCAGACTTGGGTGAACTCCAGTAGTTGTTCAGCTCACAGCTGCCTGGTAATTATTCTTTTTCCAATGCTAGTTCTTTGTGCAGCTTTGTAAATTCTATGTGTACATACAACTTATTGTCTGGCAAAAGACTCATGCACACTTCTGGATCTTTTTCTTCTCTCTGATACTCTACCTCACAACTTCCAGCAACTTTGTCCAGTATACCTCATAAATCTGAAAAAAAGTGATATTAATAGTCAGATGTTATCTTCACTGATTTCTTGTCCCCTTCTCCCTCCTCTGTAGATTATATCCCTCTACTTAATTTTTCAAGAGTGTAAATAAAACTGAAAATACCTCCACATCAGTCTTCAATCCTAGAACAGGTTGACTGAAAGAGGTATAATCATGGCCAAGCTCTGGAAGTTATATGATTCCTGCTTGGCCCCTCCATGGTGATCTGTCTTTGATTTTATACCCAAGCTGATCACCTGTGATAACATTTGAATACTAGTTTTTCTTTTTATTAGGAGCCCCGAGAGGGGTCTTTGTCTGGGAGGTGATAATACAAAACAGCAAACATGCAAACTAACTGTTCGGGATATAAAGACTATAGAATGTCTTGCTCTTGTTCTCTTCCCTTTCCATAAACATATAAATTATCCTGTGAAAACAGATTGGCCTAAACATTGCTTACCATGCTGTCATAGTGCCAGTTTCCAAATGAGCATATTCAGATTTACAGGAACCATTGTGACATTGCAAATGGCTAAAAAGTACCCTGCCAGTCTTACTAGGCTGACTCACAGGATTGTCCAAGGTTTACCTGGTCAGAGGGTTCCTATATCATGCACTTGAAACTGAGCCTTGATGGCATTATTTTAAAAAGATGTTTTCTCTTTGCTCTTCCTAAAATGTGAGAATGTGAGATTAGTTTACTAATTTGTCTAGGTACAGATGTGAAGGGATGGACATATAAAAAAGATACATAAACATGGCTTAGCTCTGTTTTGTGCCATTTAATAGCAAAATTTGCATTAGGAGGCAATTATTGCCCACTCTGGTTCTTATGCTAGTTTTATGATAAGTCACTGGAGGAGCATGATTTTTTTTTTCTCAGTTCAAGTTTAATAGAAACAACAGAAAATCAGAAGTGTTGCCCTACTACTGTACATCACAGTTGGCCTGCCCTGTAGCACAGTTCAGGCCATTCTCTCCAGAGGAAGAAAGGCTGGTCTCCCCAACCCCTGCAGGAAAAGCCTGTTCCATCCCATACCACATCTGCACAGTCTAAGTCTTGTGTTTTAAGCATAACAATAGTACAAAAGAGATTTTGTTTTCATGGCCACCCACTGCAGCCCATCCCTAAAATGGCCCAGCACTCACTTCTGCTTAGAGAAATATTCTTTGCTCTTCTGAACATCAGGCTTGATGGTACCACTGCCAGGCTTCCAGCCAGCTGGGCACACTTCCCCATGCTTGTCAGTAAACTAGAAGGCCTGAACCAGTCGTAGAGTCTCATACACAGAGCAGCCAACAGGTAGGTCATTTACAGTTATCTGCCTAAGGATGCCTTTATCATCAATGATAAAGAGGCCCCTGAACGAGATGCCTTCATCAGCCTTTAAGACTCCATAGTCCTGAGCAATGGTACGCTTTGGGTCTGATACCAAGGGAATGTTCATGGGTTCCAGTCCTCCTTGTTTCTTGGGTGTGTTGATCCATACCAGGTGACAGAAATGAGAATCCACAGAAGCACCAATCACTTGACAGTTGAGTTTCTTAAATTCTTCTGCCCTGTCACTGAAAGCAATGGTCTCCGTGGGACACACAAAGGTGAAGTCAAGAGGGTAAAAGAAGAACACAACATATTTTCCTTTGTAGTCAGATAGGCTGAGGTCTTTGAACTGGCCATCTGGCATAACAGCCGTGGCTTTGAAGTTGGGGGCAGGATGCCCAATTTTGGCATTTCCTGAAGACATCTTGCTATTGGCCGTTCTACGAACATAAATGCCGAAGACAAGTCAGGAAGAAGACGCCGAGCATGATTTTTTTTTAACCACATCTGTGATTATAATACTCCTACCACTAGTGGTTTCTGTCAGTAGAATTAAGAAAAATCAGTAAATCTATTTTAAAATGTTTCACTGATTTTTCTATTGGGAATGACAGAGTTCAGTGGTGGTCAGTATAGGGAAACCCAGTTTCCCTGCGGGATTCTAGACTGAAAGTCCATGTTGCAATTCAAACAGGAGAAAGTTCAGTTTAGAATTTGAAACTTGTTCTTTTGTTGATAAGATTAGTGGTTGCCTATACTGTCTAGACTTCAGAATCATTTGTGGAATTAAAATATATATATGCAGATACATTACTCATCTATGAAAAAGAATGAGATCTTGTCATTTGCAACAACATGGATGGACTTAGCATTATACTAAGTGAAATAAGAAAAAAACAAGTACTATATGATTTCACTTATATGTGGAATCCAAAAAACAAAACAAACAAAAAGCAGAAACGCTCATAGATACAGTGAACAAACTGATGTTTGCCAGAAGGGAGGGGGTGGGGAGGATGGACAAAATGGGTGAAGGGGAATGGGAGAAACAGTCTTCCAATTACAGAATTAAGTTGGAAGGCTAAAAAGTACAACTTGGGGAATGTAAGTTAATGGTATTGTAATGTTACTGTGTCGTGACAGGTGGGTAGCTCGCTTGTGGTGAGCATAGCATAACTATGGACTTGCCAATCACTATGTTGTGCATGAGAAACTAATGAAACATTTTGAATCAACTATACTTAAAAAAAAGTTATAAATACTGTACTTGCTCCCATCTACTTGAAAAGAAAATATAAATATGAGGATTCTACTTCTAAATACTGAAATAGTAGGTTTGGGTGGGATCTAGAAATATGTTTTTTTTTTTAATCTTGATAGTTCTTTTTTCCCCATATTTCTTTTTTGATTATTATTTCTTTGATTATTATTTCTTTTTTTGATTCATATTTCTTTATTGATTATTATTATTAACATATAATGTATTATTTGCCCCAGGGGTACAGGTCTGTGAATCATTAGGCTTACACACTTCACAGCACTCACCTTATCACATATCTTCCCCAATGTCCAAACCCAACCACCCTCTCCATACCCCCTTCCCCCCAGCATCCCTCAGTTTGTTTTGTGAGATTAAGAGTCTCTTATGGGGGTCCCCGGGTGGCTCAGTGGGTTAAGCCTCTGCCTTCGGCTCAGGTCATGATCTCAGGATTCTGGGATCGAGTCCCACATCGGGCTCTCTGCTCAGCAGGGAGCCTGCTTCCTCCTCTCTCTCTGCCTGCCTCTCTGCCTACTTGTGATCTCTGTCTGTCAAGTAAATAAATTAAAAAAAAAAAAAGAGTCTCTTATGGTTTGTCTCCCTCCTGATTCCATCTTGTTTCATTTTTTCCTTCCCTACCCCCCAAACCCCCAACTCTGCCTCTCAAATTATCATATGATCAGAGAGATCATATGATAATTGTCTTTCTCTGATTGACTTATTTAGCTCATCATAATACCCTCTAGTTCCACCCACGTCTTGCAAAAGGCAAGAATTTATTTTTTGATGGCTGCATAGTATTCCATTGTATATGTATGCCACCTCTTCTTTATCCATTCATCTGTTTGTGGACATATAGGTTCTTTCCATAGTTTGGCTATTGTGGACATTGCTGCTATAAACATTTGGGTTCATGTGCCCCTTCAGATCACTACATTTGTATCTTTAGGGTAAATACCCAGTAGTGCAATTGCTGGGTCGTAGGGTAGCTCTATTTTCAACTTTTTTGAGGAACCTCCATGGTGTTTTCCAGAGTGGCTGCACCATCTTGCATTCCCACCAACAGTGGAGGAGGGTTCCCCTTTTCTCTGCATCCTCTCCAACATCTGTCATTTCCTGACTTGTTAATTTTAGCCATTGTGACTGGTGTGAGGTGATATCTCATTGTGGTTTTGATTTGTATTTCCCTGATGCCAAGTGATGTTGAGCACTTTTTCATGTGTCTATTGCCCATTTCAATTTTTTCTTTGCAGATATGTCTGTTCATGTCTTCTGCCCATTTCTTGATTGGATTATTTGTTCTTTGGGTGTTGAGTTTGATAAGTTCTTTGTAGATTTTGGATACTAGCCTTTTATCTGATATGTCATTTGTGAATATCTTCTCACATTCTGTCAGTTGTCTTTTGGTTTTGTTGACTGTTTCCTTTGCTGTGCAGAAGGTTTTGATCTTGTTGAAGTCCCAATAGTTCATTTTTGCCCTTGCTTCCCTTGTGTTTGGTGATGTTTCTAGGAAGATGTTGCTGTGGCTGAGGTTGCTGCCTGTGTTCTCCTCAAGAATTTTAATGTATTCCTGTCTCACGTTGAGGTCTTTCATCCATTTGTTGTCTATTTTTGTGTGTGGTGTAAGGAAATGGTCCAGTTTCATTCTTCTGCATGTGGCTGTCCAATTTTCCCAACACCATTTGTTGAAGAGACTGTCTTTTTTCCATTGGACATGTCAAAGATTAGTTGACCATAGATAGAGTTGAGGGCCTACTTCTGGGCTTTCTCTATTCTGTTGCATTGATCTATGTGTCTCTTTTTGTGCCAGTACCGTACTGTCTTGATGACTACAGCTTTGTAATAGAACTTAAAGTCTGGAATTGCAATGCCTCCAACTTTCACTTTCTTTTTCAACATTCCTCTGGCTATTCAGGGTCTTTTTTGGTTCCATATAAATTTCAGGATTATTTGTTCCATTTTCTTTGAAAAAAAATTGATGGTATTTGGATAGGGACTGCATTAAATGTGTAGATTGCTCTAGGTAGCATAGACATTTTCACAGTATTTGTTTTTCCAATGCATGAGCATGCAATGTTTTTTCATTTCTTTGCATCTTCCTCAATTTCTTTCTTGAGTACTTTATAGTTTTCTAAGTACAGATTCTTGGTCTCTTTGGTTAGGTTTATAGGTATATTTTGGTTTTGGGTGTAATCATAAATGGGATCGACTCCTTAATTTTTCTTTCTTCTGTCTTGCTGTTGGTATATAGAAATGCAACTCATTTCTGTGCATTGCTTTTATATCCTGACATTTTACTGAATTCCTGTACAAGTTCTAGCAGTTTAGAAGTGGAGTCTTTTGGGTTTTTCCACATAAAGTCACATCATCTGCAAAGAGAGAATTTGACTTCTTCTTTGCCGATTCGGATGCCTTTAATTTCTTTTTGTTTTCTGATTGCTGAGGCTATGACTTCTAGTACTATGCTGAATAGCAGTGGTGATAGTGGACATCGCTGCCATGTTCCTGATTTAGTTGAAAAGCTCTCAGTTTTTCCCCTTAAGAATGGTATTCGCTATGGGTTTTTCATAAATGGCTTTGATAATATTGAGGCATGTACCCTGTATTCCTATGCTTTGAAGAATTTTGATCAAGAAAGGATGCTTTACTTTGTCAAATGCTTTTTCAGCATCTATTGAGAGTATCAAATGGTTCTTGTTCTTTCTTTTATGAATGTCTTGTATCACATTGATTAATTTGCAGATGTTGAACAAACCTTACAGCCCAGGAATAAATCCCACTTGGTTGTGGTGAATAATTCTTTTAATGTACTGTTGGATCCTACTAGCTAGTATTTTGGTGAGAATTTTTGCATCCATGTTCTTCAGGGATATTGGTCTGTAATTCTCCTTTTTGATGGGGTCTTTGTCTGGTTTTGGGATCAAGGTAACATTGGCCTCATAAGATGTGTTTGGAAGTTTTTCTTCCATTTCCAATTTTGGGGAACATTTTCAGGAGAATTGGTATTAATTCTTCTTTAAATGCTTGGTAGAATCCCCCTGGGAAGCCACTTGGCTCTGGACTCTTGTTTGTTGGGAGATTTTTGAAGACTGCTTCAATCTCCTTTCTATTTCTTCCTAGTCCAGTTTTGGTAGTTTGTATGTCTCTAGGAATGCATCCATTTCTTCCAGATTGTCAAATTTGCTGGCGTTTAGTTGCTCATAATATGTTCTTATAATTGTTTGTATTTCTTTGGTGTTGGTTGTGATCTCTCCTCTTTCATTCATGATTTTATTAATTTGAATCCTTTCTCTTTTCTTTTGGATAAGTCTGGCCAGGAGTTTATCAATCTTATTAATTCTTTCAAAGAACCAGCTCCTAGTTTTGTTGATTTGTTCCATTGTTCTTCTGGTTTCTATTTCATTGATTTCTGCTTTGATTTATGATATCTTTTCTCCTGCTGGGTTTGGGCTTTCTTTGATGTTCTTTCTCCAGCTCTTTTAAATATAGGGTTAGGTTGTGTACTTGAGGCCTTTCTTGTTTCTTGAGAAAGGCTTGTATTGCTATATACTTTCCTCTCAGGACTACCTTTGCTGTGTTCCAAAGATTTTGAAAAGTTGTGTTTTCATTTTCATTTGTTTCCATGAATTTTTTCAATTCTTCTTTAATTTCCCAGTTGACCCATTCATTCTTTAGAAGGATTGTCTTTAGCCTCTACGTATTTGAGTTCTTTCAAACTTTCCTCTTGTGATTGAGTTCTAGCTTCAGAGCACTGTGTCTGAAAATGTGCAGGGAATGATCCCAATCTTATGGTACCAGTTGAGACCCAATTTGTGACCTAGGATGTGATCTAGGATAGAGAATGTTCCATGTCCAGTAGAGAAGAATGTGTACTCTGTTGCTTTGGGATGGAATGTTCTGAATATATCTGTGATGTCCATCTGGTCCAATGTGTCATTTAAGGCCTTTATTTCCATGTTGATGATCTATCCATTTGAGTGAGGGGGGTGTTAAAGTCCCCTATTATTGTATCATTGTCAATGTGTTTCTTTGATTTTGTTATTAATTGGTTTGTATAATTGACTGCTCCCATGTTAGGGGCATAGATATTTAAAATTGTTAGATCTTCTTGTTGGACAGACCCTTTCAGTATTATTAGTGTTCTTCCTCATCTCTTATTATAGTCTTTGGCTTAAAATCTAATTGATCTGATGTAAGAATTGTCACCCCAGCTTTCTTTTGATGTCCATTAGCATGGTAAATTGTTTTCCGCCCCCTCACTTTAAATCTGGAGGTGTCTTTGGGTCTTAAATGAGTTTCTTATAGGCAGCATATCAATGTTTCTTGTTTTTTTTTAATCCATTCTGATAATGTGTGTCTTTTGATTGGTGCATTTAGCCCATTTACATTCGGGGTAACTATTGATAGATATGAATTTAGTCCCATTGTATTGCCTGTAAGGTGACTGTTACTGTCTATTGTCTCTGTTTTTTCTTGTCTGTTACTCTTAGACACTCTCTTTGCTTGGAGGACCCCTTTCAATATTTCCTGTAGGGCTGGCTTGGTGTTTCCAAACTCTTTTAATTTTTGTTTGTCCTGGAGGATTTTTATCTCTCCTTCTATTTTCAATGACAGCCTAGCTGGATGTAGTATTCTTAGCTGCATATTTTTCTCATTTATTGCTTTGAATATATTATGCCAATTCTTTCTGGCCTGCCAGATCTCTGTAGATAAGTCTGCTGCCAATCTTATATTTCTACCATTGTATGTTACAGACTGCTTGTCCCAAGTTCCTTTCAGGATTTTCTCTTTGTCACTAAGACTTGTAAGGTTTACTATTAGTATTAGATGATGGGGTGTGGATCTTATTTTTATTGATTTTGATGAGGGTTCTCTGTGCCTCCTAGATTTTGATGCTTGTTCCCTTTGCCAAATTAGAGAAATTCTCTGCTATAATTCATTCCAATATACATTCTGCTCCTCTCTGTCTTTCTTCTTCTTCTGGGATCCCAATTATTCTAATATTGTTTCATCTTATGGTATCCCTTATCTCTCAAATTCTCCCCTTGTCGTCCAGTAGTTGTTTGTCTCTCGTTTGCTCAGCTTCATTATTCTCCATTATTTCATCTTCTATAGCAGTAATTCTCTCTTCTGCCTCATTTATCCTCACAGTAAGAGACTCCATTTTTGACTGCACCTCATTAATAACTTTTTTGATTTCAACTTGGTTAGATTTTAGTTCTATTATTTCTCCAGAAAGGAATTTTATTTCTCCAGGAAGGGTTTCTCTAATATCTTCCATGCCTTTTTTGATTCCAGCTAGCACTAGTCATTCTAAACTCTAGTTCTGACATATTACCAATGTCCTTATTGATTAGGTCCTTAGCCATCGGTACTGCCTCTTGTTCTTTTTTTTTTGTGGTGAGTTTTTCTGCTTTGTCATTTTATCCAGATAAGAATATATGAATGAGAGAATAAAATACTAAAAGGGTGGCAAAGACCCCAGAAAAATATACACTAACCAAATCAGATGAGACCGAAAACTTGGGGGGGTAGAGAAGAAAGAGAGACATACATATCTATATATCTATATCTATTTCTTTCTATCTATATATATATATTAGACTGGTGACTAGAACAGAGCCACCCACTTGATTTTGGTGTATTTTGGTCTCTTATAAGAAACTACCTCCTGGGGCGCCTGGGTGGCTCAGTGGATTAAGCCGCTGCCTTCGGCTCAGGTCGTGATCTCAGGGTCCTGGGATCGAGCCCCGCATCGGGCTCTCTGCTCCACAGGGAGCCTGCTTCCTCCTCTCTCTCTGCCTGCCTCTCTGCCTGCTTGTGATCTCTCTCTCCGTCAAATAAATAAATAAAATCTTTAAAAAAAAAAAAAAAAGAAAAGAAACTACCTCCTAAAATTTTAAAGAAAGGAAACATATATATACAAAAATAAGGGTAAACACAATGAAGGGATAGAATAAAGGCGAAAATGAAAAAAAATTGTAAAAAAGGAATTGATAAGATACGTTGGTTGGACAATGGGAAGAATAAAGAGTAGAGAATGTGCTCAGGCTGGAGACTAGAACAAAGTCATATGCTAGATTTAGGGTATATTTTGAGCTATTAGAAGAAATTGTATCCCAAAATTAAAAAAAAAAACCCTATTGGTATACAAAAATAAGGTTAAATACAATGAAGGGATAAAATATGACTGTAACATTGACGATTTAAAAAGATTTTTTTTTCAAGAAAGGTATTGCTTAGGTAAACTAGTTTAAAAAATGTTAAAAGAGGAAAGAGGAAAAGTTAAAAAAATAGAATTAAAGAATAAAATTAAAAAAATTTAACTTTGCAAGACTAAAGGATAATGGGGAAAGGGCCATGAATTCTATGTGTGGCTTTCCTCTAGCTTGGAGTTCTGCTGTTCTCCTTGATCGGTGAGCTTGGTCTTGGCTGGATGTTCTTGCTGATCTTCTGGGGGAGGGGGCCTGTTACAGTGAGTATCAGATGCCTTTGCCTGAGGTGGAATTGCCCCACCCTTGCTAGGGGCCGGGTTAAGTAATCTGCTCTGGTTGGCTCTTGGGAGCTTTTGTTCTCTGAATGCTTTCCATACAGCTCTGGAGGACAGGAATGAAAATGGCAGCCTCCCAATCTCGGGCCCAGAGGAGCTGAGAGTTCGGGACCGTATACCTCAGTGTGCCCTCAGATAAAAGCAATCACTCCTGTCTCCCTGGAATCTGTCCATGCTCTGAGCTCGCCCAGCCTGTGACCCAGCGTTTCTGTCTCTGGCATACAGCCCTGTTTGGAGTTTCCAAATTCAGGAGACTTCTACCGCACATTGCTATGCTGCTCCTCCTAGAGGAGGAAGGAGGGGGGTCTCTCTGGATCTGCCACTTGTGGGGTCCCTGCTCGAAGAACAGTGCCTTGGAACACTGTTTAAGGTAACCCTGAACTGAGAGCCCACTCCTCGGCTCTGTTTCCGTAGCTGGCTTCCCCAGTCTGACACCTGGGAGCTCCTCCACACTCAGACACCCTTGATATTTCTGTGACCCCGTGGGACCTGAGACCACACTGTCCCTGTGCAGTCTTCACCCCTGCTCAGCCTCTGGAACGATATCCCTCAGTGAAGCAGACTTCTAAAAGTTCTGATTTTGTCCTCTGTGGCTCCACTGCTTGCCAGGAGCTGCCCCCTCCTTGCACGGTCTATCTTCCCATTGTTTCAGATTCACTTCTCTGCACATCCTACTTTTCAGAAAGTGGATGATTATCTCTTCCTAGAATTGCTGCTCTTCTCCTCTTCTATCTCCTGTTGTGTTTGTAGGTATTTTTTTCAGGCAATTCTGCTTGTTTTCTGGTTTGAGAACCACACAGAGATAGAATATATTAGTAAGTAATAATAATTAGTAAGAAGTGTTAGCTTGAAACAAGCCTGTATTAGTCAGGACTCTTGCTTATAAGCAAATGTCAGAAACCCAAGCAAGCTTGAGCAAAATGGGATTTATTGGCTTAAGTAACTGGAAGGTTCAGGGTGGAACTGGCTCTACCAATAACAGGTCCTTTCATGGTGGGAAACGTTGCTTCCAGCAGCTGTAAACTCTCATTTTTAATTGTTCATGATTCAAAAGGAAGAGATTTTCTGTCTCCTCATATCAAATCATATGGATGGACTCTGGGCCTGCGTGGTGTAGGTAAGAGGAAGATGGTCATGTGATTAGCCAGAGGTCAGACAGGGCCCTGGAGATATGTTTCGTTAGAACCATATAGGGTGAAAAAGAGGCAGTTTTCCAGTGGAAAAAGGGATATTGGGGAGATAAGAATACAAATCTCCTCTACTGAAGTCTACCTCTCTGAATATAATGTAAAGACCTCTGGTGGTACAGTGATTTACCATGGGGCCTTTTGTAGCATTAAGCATTTAATCAAATGATGCAAAGCTATTGGGTCACCAAATTTCAAACAGGGAAGGTGAGTATAGGATGTACCTGTTATAATTTGAAAAATATATTTTCTCTTAACTCTGAATTTCATGGGTTTGACAGGGCAGCCTTCTAAAATGGCTTCTAATGATTTCCACCCCTTGGTATTCATATCCTGGTTTAACTCCTTCCCCTTGTGTGTGGGCTATACCTCGTGATTTGCTTCTAATGAATAGACTATGCAAAAGTGGTGGGATATCACTTCCAAGATTAGATCATGAAAGACTGTAAATTCCACCTCATGGGCATTTTCTTGCCTTTTTGATTTGCTTGCTTTGATGAAGCAAGCTTCATATTGGGAAGGTTTAAGTGTCAAGGAACTGAGGACAGGCTCTGGTCAATAGCCAACAAGGAAATGAAAGTTGTCAATAACCACATGAATGAGCTTGGAAGCACATTCTTCCATAGTGAAGCCTTGAGATGACTATGGCCCCAGTCAACACCTTGATTGCAGTCTGTGAGAGACTTTGGGCCTGAAGATCCAGCTAAGCTGTGCCCAGATTCCTGTCGCAATGAAACTGTGAGGTAATAAATGTTGTTCTAAGCCACTAAGTTTTGGATAATTTTTTATGCAGCAATAGATAACAAATACAATGAGAGACTTGAGATAAAAATTTCAGTATATTGTAGCCATTATTCATGGATGTAGAGTGCACTTTCTCCTTAGATCTGGTTTCTGGTTACCCAGTGCTATCTGCTGAGTTGTTGCATTTTTCCTTCACCCGGAGTTAGTTAGACCTGGAGTTCTGTGTTTTCTTAACATTTACTCCCTTCTAAATCACACTGCTTCCCACCACACATACTGATTTAGTCCAAGGGTAAGACTAAAAGCAAATGACAGGCTCAGGCACAAAACTGAGGAGGTCCTAGGCATCACACTTGGCTCACCTTAGTCCCAGCCCTGATTGAGCCAATAGTGCTGGTTTTATGTCTTCGTTCCAACTCTTACGCAGTTATCTGTTTACCTGTGATGGTATGCTAATGCTTCCTTAGAAATTAGTCTTTGTCCTATACCCAAGTATAGGTATATACTCAGTGTATGTATGTTTTTGTATGTGGCAGGTATGTGCTCATGTTTGTGTAAATCCATTTTTCTACACTTTTCTGCCCTCTTTTGATCCCTTTCTGAGAGTCTCCTTCCCAAGGGAGGAAAATTGATATTCTGGCTAGCTAGAGCCTAGGATATTCACTGGAGTCTGCATTACTAGTAGGCAGTGTATTGTGCTTTGAATGTAAACACCTAAACTGGTATCCTGTTTTATTTTTCCTAACTTTGTGTGGTAAGCACCCACAAGAGAAGGCCAGGCAGCTTCTTCTTTTGCATCTTAAATTGTCTTGTTGAGCTGTCTAGACAAGATTGTCTATCTGTTGGTTTTTTCTTTCACCTTCCATGTCTGAAACAGGGTGGTTACATAATGGCAGATTCTGTTTTCCCTTAAGACCTTGCCAGTTTTTATTTCCTGGGGGAGGAGATGGGAAGCTGTGTTTAGGCCTTCAGGGCTAAACCATATTATTCAATCCAGCTTCTGTCAGACCTCAGCTTTAGGAGTTATTGGGTGTTGGTTTGGAAGTTAATAAAGTGGTAAATTTCGCATTGGTCACTGTTCTTAACTATGGTTGTCTTGCTTGGAAAATATGCAGGCAGGAGAGGTGAGTGATAGGGCAGGATCTGAGCTTAATAAGAGCCCAATATCCAAACTTCACCTTGCATTCCTAAAAATTGCTGTTCATTGTGAGGCTGAATGGGTATAAGCAGAGAGTCTGGAATTTAGAGTCAAAGTGCTATGTGGAAGACTTTGCCTTTTGTGTGAAATGCCGCAGCTGATTTAAATTGTGGCAGCCCGGCTGCAGATGGTGTTATTGACATGGGGACGATGGCTGGACTTGGCGAGAAAAAGGTTTCATTTTGTGGTCAGAACAGGTTTGAGTGAGATGGAAGCCTGAGCGAGCAGGGAGAGTATTTCCTCAGGGAGAGAAGAACTTCTGTAGGTATTTGTAGACCTGCAGAGATAGCTTCAAATGTTATGAAACGAGTATGTAGGGAAAGGGCAAACTCTTTCTGGGGCCAGAGAAAACTAAACTCAAAATGGTAGAGAGCTTTGGTGCTCTGGCTTTTTAGGACGATATTTTGTGGTTAGACAGCACTCACTTCATGTCTTTAGTCTTTCAAAGAGGACAATTTTTGTTTCCCAGGGAAGATCAGGTCCTCTTGCAGTGGGAAACTAGATGACAGCAAGGGATTTTTATTTATTTGGATTTTTATTTATTTTTTTTAATTAATTATTTTTTCAGCGTAACAGTATTCATTGTTTTTGCACAATACTCAGTGCTCCATGCAATATGTGCCCTCCCTATTAACCACCACCTGGTTCCCCCAACCTCCCACCCCCGCCCCTTCAAAACCCTCAGGTTGTTTTTCAGAGTCCATAGTCTCTCTTTTTTTTTTTTTTACTTTGAAGGTGGTACTTCTCGGGGCTTTTTTTTTTTTTTTATTCGTTTATTTGTTTATTTACAGCATAACAGTGTTCATTGTTTTGGCATCACACCCAGTGCTCCATGCAAAACGTGCCCTCCCCATTACCCACCACCTGTTCCCCCAACCTCCCACCCCTGACCCTTCAAAACCCTCAGGTTGTTTTTCAGAGTCCATAGTCTCTTATGGTTCGCCTCCCCTTCCAATTTCCCTCAACTTCCTTCTCCTCTCCATCTCCCAATGTCCTCCATGTCATTTGTTATGCTCCACAAATAAGTGAAACCATATGATACTTGACTCTCTGCTTGACTTATTTCACTCAGCATAATCTCTTCCAGTCCCGTCCATGTTGCTACAAAAGTTGGGTATTCATCCTTCCTTTTTTTTTTAGTAAACATATAATGTATTTTTATCCCCAGGGGTACAGGTCTGTGAATCACCAGGTTTACACACTTCACAGCACTCACGATAGCACATACCCTCCCCAATCTCCCTCCCCCTCTCCCAACCCCACCTCCCCCCAGCAACCCCCAGTTTGTTTTGTGAGATTAAGAGTCATTTATGGTTTGTCTCCCTCCCAATCCCATCTTGTTTCATTTATTCTTCTCCTATCCCCCTAACCCCCCAATGTTGCATCTCCACGTCCTCATATCAGGGAGATCATATGATAGTTGTCTTTCTCCGATTGGATTTTTATTTTTTGATGCTGCCTTTGGAGTAGTGAAGATTAACCAAGACCTCAGGAATTAAAAAATCAGAGGAAAACAGATTTTGATGAGAATCACTTGACAAAGATTATTTCATCTGTTTGGACCCTCTAAGAATAAAAGAAGACAGGAGCAACCTCACAGATTACCAGCACCTGGGGTTTTGGTAAGCCATGGATTTCACTGACTTCAGTTATATTTAATTTCAAAAATGTAGTCTCCAATGTTTAGCATGAACTGACCAGCATCCTTGTAACACAGAAACCATGGAGAATATTCCACTCCCCCCCCTTGCTTTTTCTGTCTATCCTTCTCCTCTCAGATAATACTCAATCTCTGTTATGATTTATGGCAGGTGACAGCAATGTGGGAAAATTTGCTTTGTCTTGGAAATGCCACTGGGGCAGTTACCACATTTGGGTGTAAATTTTCAAATGAGTGGGAGAGTAATATTGATATTCATGTGTTTTATTGACAACGTTGAAGTTGAGGAATGAGACAGCTAAGTGTTGCAGTTAGGATTAATTTAACTTCGGTGATGCCAAGGAGCAACTCTCATTCTTGGTAAAAACCCCTAGGCTGTAGCTGAAGAAGGCAGCTAGGCCTCTGAGGTTGCTCTCTGGTTGGTACTGAGCAGAGTATGCTATTGAGGGGGAAAGATAGGAGCTCTGATTTCCTTGGGACTTTAATTTCTTTGTATTTGCACTTTAATTTCTCCATGGGAATTTAATGAGGGATGGAAATTAAGAGTGTATAAATTTAGGTTATTTTAACTTCCTGGTGAATTGAACCTTTTAAGATGATGAAGTGACCTTCTTTATCTCTAGCAATGCTTTTGGCTTTGAAGTCTATTTTTTATATTGATATAGTCACATACCAGCTTTCTGTTAGCATTTGCGTGGTATATCTCTTTGTGTTCTATTGTGATTTGGGCCTTTCTGAATCTGTATTTTTGATGTGTATCTTGTAAAGAGCACAGTTGGGTTTTCTTTCTTTAATCCAGTCTAATTTTGTCTTTTAATAGGAATATCTACATTTAATCTATTTTTGATATATCTTTGAGTTGACTGTTTTACTGTGTTTTCTATTTGTCTTACCTATTCTATGCCCCCTTTTCTCTGAAAGAAGAGAAAAGTTTTGGACTTATTATGTTATTCCAGTTTATACTTTCCTCCCAAATGATGTTAGGACTTTGGACCACTTAACTCCCTCTTGGCTTGTTGTGTTTTTATTGATATTTTAATTCTCTATATATTTGAGACCTCATAAAAATATTATTATTTTGCTCTGTATGGTCAATATTCATTTAGATTCACCCACATATTTACCATTTCTATTGCTTTTTATTCCTTCACACTCTCTATACTTCCATTTGGGATCACCTTTTTTCTTATGCCCAGGGAATCCTGTAAAGTGTAGGAAGTTCCACTGCTGTTCACTCATTTGATCCCAAGGAGTTCTCCAGGTAGCCAAGGGGTCTAGGAGGAGTTTGACCTTCTCTAGCACCATGGTGTCTGGCAACAAGGTCCAGGTTTGGATCCATTCTCTAGCAAGTAGCTACAGAGCTCTGTAGCTCTGCCAAACTTGTGAGGAGCTGCTTCCATGACCCAAGCATAATGGGCAGCTGGGTCTGGGAGAGACATGGACTCAGGGCCTGTGAGAGATTTTATTTCCAGGAGAGCCCAGTATATGGCCAGCAATTGCTGCTCTCATGGTGTGTAACACGGGGCTGAGGAGAGCAGTTTTTTGCATAAGAAACCCATGGACAATTTATGGCCATCATGGATGGATCCAGAGCCTGGAGGAGGCTTGAGAGGAGGTTGGTAAAGCTTCAGTGGTGAAGAAATTTCTGAGCGCTAATGAGAATACCTATTATATTGTGGTCTGGATAGAGTTCTAGAGCCTTTTGTTGGAGGGGGACAATTAAATGCAGATTAATTTGAAAATAATAGTATAAATGACCTTAAATAAAATGTGTAAATGAGGAATATGTTGTCTGCAGAACCCAAAAAGAACTAAAAGATATTGTGGGTGCTGAGGTTCTTGACCTTGTCAGGAATGGAGCAGTCCTTATTTTACTGAGTACTTACTAGACATTGAAATGAAACAATGGGACTTTGCATTATGTGTAAGGCAATGGCTCAGTCAGTCCTCTTTTTCCTTTCTTTTTCTT
Organism: Meles meles; assembly: GCF_922984935.1. Taxonomy (NCBI): domain Eukaryota; kingdom Metazoa; phylum Chordata; class Mammalia; order Carnivora; family Mustelidae; genus Meles; species Meles meles. The sequence continues at coordinate 97,827,299 of NC_060071.1, read as the reverse complement.
CCTTCCTTTCTTTCTTTTTTTAGTGTGTGTGTTTTAATTTATTTGAGAGAGAGGAAGATACAGAGACAGAGCATGAGCAGGGAGAGGAGGCAGAGGAAGAAGCAGACTCCCCATTAAGCAGGGAGCCCTGTTAGTCCCCTTTTCTGAACTCTTTTGTGAGTAATTGTCCCAAATGAGCGCTTCCAATAAATCTCAGAGGAGATCAGTGTAATCAATATAATGTTAATAGTTGTGAATCAATGTAATGTCATACCTGTGACCCTGGAGAAAATTGGATATAGTTAAGATCTTGCTTGCAAAGATTATGTGTGATTTTAAGACTGTTGAGGTATCCTATAGACAGCTAAGTAAACAAGTACCTTATTTTGATGGTAAAGGCAAACTGCAGTTGAAAGTCTGTTGAAATATTCCCTAATTAGAATATTTAATCAAATCTACAATACCAAAATATTTATTAGTTGGCGATTGGAAAGTCAATAATTTCAATAATATTGGGACTAGGAGCCTTGATGGGTAGGATCAAGGCATTTAAGGTTGTATAATCCACTATGAGGCACCATTCATTATTTCTAAGCTCAAGTACAGGCAAAATTATTTTTTTTAAAGATATTATTTATTTATTTGATAGACAGAGATCACAAGTAGGCAGAGAGGCAGGCAGAGAGAGAGAGAAGCAAGCTCCCTGCTGAGCAGAGAGCCCAATGCAGGGCTCGATCCCAGGATCCTGGGATCCTGAGCCAAAGGCAGAGGCTTTAACCCACTGAGCCACCCAGGCACCCCCAAAATTAGATTATTAAATGAAAAGACAGGATAATCACCCCTTCTCTAAATGGGTTGTCTTGTATAAAGGATTTCAATCACTGAATATTCTAATTTACATCAGTCCATATTAACTTTTTTAATGGGGGGAGGGAAAGGTGTCAAGGGCAGACAACTTAATTTTAATTTGTTACTCATTGGGTCAGAGATCCATACCCACTGTGGTATATTTTAGGGCAGTGCCTTGACTGTGGGGAATTTAGGCAGTAGTTCCAATGGTTAAGATGAGGCATACCTATTTGTCCCCTATTTTATATTAACTCCCTAGGAGTATAGGGTATACCATGTTTAAATGTAGTGGAATCCCTAATATTGTGTTTGTGAAAGTTTGTCAATTGGTGCATGTTATTAGATATTAAAGTTAATTCAGAATCTATGTTATATAAGTCCAAAAGACAATCAGTGCCCTTTTATCTTTCACTATATAAATTCTTTTAGTAAATTTTGGATTTAATAAAATTTGGATCAAATTGTGGCTCTGTTTCAGTTTTTTGTTTGTTTCTTCCCCCTATATTCAGCCCCCCCCCCCACCCCCATGTTGTGTGGGTGCAGAGGGGTGGGAAAGGAGAGGGGGAGAGATAGATATTTCTGGGCATATTTCAAGGATATGAAGTGTCCTCTATCTTGCTCTTATTTGTAAATTTAATTTTCCAAGAGAGCCTCACATCAGTATCTAAAAGGCTAGGGGATTCCCTTGTGGCAATAATTATTTTATAGGGCTTGAGGGCCCCAGGCTTAAATCAGGTTTGAATTAGCCCCTTTGCTGTGCCACGAGGGTGCCATGGGTGTTTTTCCTATAACCCTGAGGATTCAGATCTTAGTTATGACAGAGGCATATGCAGCATAGTGACAGAATTATTTGGAGATCTTGGTAAGCTGTTTGCTCTTAGGACTGAGGGCATCAGCACACTACATAATGGCTGCTTTTTTTTTTTTTTTTTCTCTTTCCCTCCACCCCTTTCTTACTACCTAATGACTATTCTTTCATGAGTGACCACTGATAGACTTGTATCTTGCACAGGCTACAGTCTTTCCTTTGAATATGTTATATATCTGAGACTATGGCTGGTAAGACACAATCGATTGGTTATGGAGTATGAGTCTTTACCCGGAGCCTAGCATCAGTCAGGGAAATGGCAGTTCCCTTCTAAGATAATAGATAGGTCTGTGGTGAGACACAGTATTTGAATCAATATTTGATATTTGGCATTTAGGAAAAGGAGTATGGTATGTTTTTCCTTTTTTTCTCCACCTTTACCCTTGGAATGGACAGACTCACCCAGCAGCAGGATATGGAGATGAAAGGGAAATATTAGGACTATCAACTCCTTTTGTTCACTGTTGACAGGAGAACCCTTAGCCCGGCAAGCTACGTTTAATAGTAATACTCTGTATCTCCTGATTATTCCTTGATTAATGAATCCTATAAAATTGATGGGAAAAAGAGCTAACAGTTTTTGAGATCCTGACAGTCCCTGTGTGAAATGTTCTATACTTGAAAATGTAAGCAGACTGGAGATCCTTTGTATAAGGTCTCTACTTAAAAAGAACCTCAAATAAGTGATTCATTTGTAGAGATCTCGTGGCCTGAACACAGGCCTTGAAGAATGGAAGAAATGCTGGCCTTATGAAGTTTGGTTTTAGGGCAGGAGTGATGGGGAGCTGAAGTGGTGGAGGACATTGATGGCGGCAGGATCAGGGTGGGGCCATTAATGCAGTGGTGAGGGTGGTACAGAGGCAATGAAGATAGAAGAGGAATGCTGTTTACAATTTGCTTTCCCCAGAAACTAGAGCCAGAGGCTAGGATTTGGATGCTGGGAGTTTAAATGGGAGGTGACTCTTGGAAGCAGGGGAAAGAAGTGCGGTGTTTGCTTGACATGGCAAACAGCAGGAATGGAGGAATCTGAGGTCACACTGGGCTGTCATGGTTGTGGCTGAAATCAGAGGTGGACCTTGGGGTTGAGATGTGGACACCCGAGGCATTTGCTCTTGTCTACCCCTGTAACATAGCTTATATTCACATGTATCTTGCATTAAGTTCATTTTTTCACTGAGTCTTTAAGGAGGTGGCTGCCCTTAATCTCTATATGACTCAATCTCTTGAGTTAGAAGAATAAGCTTTAGTTCTTGCTGTGCATGGTTGTAGGCCATGACTGATATTTTTTCCCTCCTCTACATTCTAGAGTTCTCTTAGTGTTTGGGTGGGTGTAGTAGGCCTGCTTGGCTTGGTGATACAGACAGAACTTCATCCCTGAGGGGCCTGAACCCGTGGATGTCTTTTGCTTTTATTAGGTATTGGTTGCTTCAGTTGCCCATCTGCTGTTACACCTCGATAGGAAAACACCAGAAAATGGCAGCAAGTGGATGTCCTAGGTACCAGTACCAATGCGCATTTCCATGCTCTTATTATGAAGCAGAAATCTTGGTTCTTTATGATAATCAGAGTTTAGCATCTACAACATCATACATTTTTATTACCTGCTGGGCAACTGGCATAAGGATCCCAAAGTGATCAGGTTGCTAATTATAGTTTCAGGTTCAGTGCAGTCCTTGCCATACTGCCTGGTGGGAGTACCCCCTGGCCCCACTCTGCCAACCTGAGAACCAGGACCTCAAATCAGAGAGCCCAAGATAATGGGAAGTAAAGCACATATTCCACACATGGAGTCACTAGGAGTCACAGAGAGTGGCCCAATACCAAATCCACTCCCTGGTTCTCTACCCATGTATTCAGCTATTGGGTCACAGATCTCTATATTGGTCATTGGTTGAACTGCACATACTGCATCTGGGAGGACAGTACCCCTATCCTGCAGAGTATCATCCCTGAATTAGTGCCCTAGCAAAGGTTCTAGTATTCTAGTATACTAGTAATACTAATATATAGTAATATATATAGCAATATATAGTATACTAGTATATAGTAATACTAGTACACTAGTATTCTAGTAAGGGTGTTCTAGTATTCCCATTAGTCCTTACTTCAGGGGGAGTCTAAGCTCATACAGAACACTCCCCCAAAGATGCTGCTGAAATCAGGGGTTAGGCTGAGAGAATGTGACTCAGGCTTCAGAGGCATCCACTATAGGAGAGAAATGCTAGTATTATTTAAAATGACCATGAAAGTTATGAAGGCTGCTTTAATTTTTGCCTAGGGAAGGGAATTGATCTAGCCTCACAGATAATTTTTTTCTGGCTTTATTGAGGTATGATTGACAAATATTGAATATATTTAAGGAATACAGTGTGATGTTTTGATATATGTATTCCATGTGAAATGATTATATTACAATCAACCTAATTTATCTATCACCTCACATATTTACCTGTCTGTAAGAATACTTAAGAGTCACTCTTGGCAAATTTCAAGTGTACAGTGCATTATTAACTGTAGGCACCATGCTGAACATTAGATCTCAGAACTTATTCATCTTATAACTGAAAGTTTGTAACCTTTGACTAAATCGTCCTTATCCCCCAGTTGCTGGTAAGCACATTCTACTCTCTGTTTCTATGTGGTTGACTTTTTTGGATTCTAGTATAAGTGAGATCATGCAGTATTTGTCTTTCTGTGCCTGGCTTATTTTACTTAGTATAATGTCTTCCAGATTCATCCATGTTCTCGAGGTCCTTCTTTTTTAGGGCATAGTGATATTCTATTATTTGTGCATATGATGAATCGATAAAGAAAATATATATACCTATCCCATTCAATACCACACTTTCTTTATCCATTCATCAATTGGCAGACATTTAGGTTGTTTAGATTGTTTCTGTATCTTGCTGATTGTGAATAATGCTGCAATGAACATGGGGGTACAAATATCTTTTTAAGATATTGAATTCATTTCCTTTGGCTACACGCCCAGAAATAGGATTGCTGGATTCCACAGAAGTTCTATTTTTAATTTTTTGAGGAATCTCCGCACTGTTTCCCAGAATAGCTATACCAATTTGCATTCACACCAACAGTGTTTAAGGAGTCCCTCTTCACATCCTTGCCAACACTTGTTGTTTTTTGACTTTTGGTAATAGCCATTCTAACAGGTATGAAGTGATACCTCGCTGTGGTTTTGATTTGCATTTCCCTAATAATTAGTGATGCTGAGTACCTTTTCATATGCCTGTTGGAACTTTGTAGATCTTTTTTGAAAAATGTCTATTCAGGTCCTTTGTCCATTTTAAAATCAGATTTATTTCTTTTGCTATTGAATTGTATGAATTCCTTAAATGATTTGGCTATTAATTCCTTATTGGATATATGGTTAGCAAATATTTTCTCTCATTCCAGACATGCATTTTCATTTTATTGACATGTGGAAGGGGCACGAGAGCTTTTTAGGTTTTCTTTTTAAAAGGAAACTAATACCATTCACGAAGGTTGCACCCTCACGACCTAAATAACCTCCCCAAAGTACCACCTCCTAATATAATCAAATTGGTGGTTGGGATTTCAACACATGAATTTTGGAGGACAAAAACAGTCCATTGCAAAATGCTAGGTAATATAAATGCCAAGTACATTGTATTTACCCCCAAAAAATGGAGGAGGAAAAGGAGGAAGAACAGGAAGAGAGTGATTCATTTTGAAGTTGAAACTGAAAGAAACAGAAATTCTCAACCTCTTTCCCCTGCCCCACCTTTTGAAGAAACTGTTCATGCTTGGGATTTATCACAGATACATAGGCCCTGAATGGAAAATCTGAACATATGTGTGATATCTGAAGGAGCTTACAGAATTTTTAATTATTCACTATATATCAGTTACATTAAAAAATGTCTACTTTCTTACTTAGAATAACTAATTCATGCTTAATCTGGTATTTATTACTGTGGGAAATTTTATTTTCTTATTTTCCTTATACTTCCTGTTTAGCAGCATGGCATTGGCTGAGAGGTTAAAAAAGCAGAAAGACAGCAACATCAAGGTTGAGTAGAGTGTATGAGGGCATAAAATGCCCAGAAGAAACGGAATCCATGATACGTTTGATGTTACATGACCAGCAATCATTCCACCTTTCCATGCCTCTTAACAGTTTGTTTCTGATTAACTATTTTTTTTTTATCAATTTGTTGGGTAACAGTAGTACTTAAAAATATGACACTATACAAGTGTAAGATAATATTTTCCCAATGCACTATGTGAAAGAATTGGAAGACAAGGGAGAAGGTGGTTGCTAATACACTCTTAGGCCAAGAAGGAGGTTGAATTGACTTATTAATCAGAAGAAAAAAAATGTTCTTTAAATGTTATTTAAAACTACAACTACCTGCTTCTGGTACCTGCTTCTGTCCCAAGGGAGTGGCATAGTTTTCATATTAGACTTTTAAAGAACAGTATTATCTATCATAAATGTTAGTTTACTAGCTCTTTTTTTTTTTTAAAGATTTTATTTATTTATTTGATAGACAGAGATCACAAGCAGGCAGAAAGAGAGGAGGAAGCAGGCTCCCCACTGAGCAGAGAGCCTGATGTGGGGCTCAATCCCAGGATCCTGGGATCATGACCCAAGCCATAGGCAGAGGCTTTAACCCACTGAGCCACCTAGGTGCCCCGGTTTATTAGCTCTTGAAGTCCTTCATCCCCCAAACCTTCAGTTAAGATGACTCTTCTTGGTGGTAATGGTGTTTTGAAGAAATTAAGGAAAGGACTGGTTCTAAATCCGGGAGTGATCAGGGAGATGAAATTGGAGTGAGACAGTTCAGGAAATTGACTGCAAAGCAGTTGTGAGATTATGAGTCCCCAGGAATCCTGGGAGGCAGTAGTCTTCCCTTTAGACATGGGCTAAGAGTTTGAAACCATTCTTATACATTTCAGAGATCAGAGTGACCTCACATGACATCCAGTGACTCTCTTTTGTGTTCCTAAACCACCTTTCAGTTCTGATACAGGAGCTATTTCAGTTCAGTGGAGCATAAAATGCAGAACTCTGGCCAGAAGGAAGGTCAGGAGCTTTCAAATTTTGGCAATGAATACAAGTTTTTAAATATATTCTTTGGGCTAATCAGAAGTCCTGATTATAGTTTATAACAATTGTGTTAAATGAAAGAGCATTAAATATCATTTTTTAGAAGATTTATTTATTTTAGAGAGAGTGCATGCATGGGGGAGGAGCAGAGGGAGAGAATCCTCAAACGGACTCCCACTGAAGGTGGAGCCTGAGGCCACCCACTGATCTCATGACCCATTAGTTTTTGTTTTTGTTTTTTAAGATTTTATTTATTTTTGCACACACATGAGGGAGAGAGAGAGAGAGAGGGAGCACAAGAATGAACATGAACAGGGGGAGGGGCAGAAGGAGAGGGTAGAGGGAGAAGCAGACTCCCTGCTGAGCAGGGAAACCCCACCTCCCCCAATGCAGGACTTGGTCCCTGGACTCTGGGATTGTGACCTGAGCTGAAGGCAGAGCTTAACCATCTGAGCCATCTGGGTGCCCCTCAAGATTCATGCGTTCTTAACCTGAGCTGAAACCAAAGCCAGGGGCTCAATGCACTGAGCCACTCAGGTGCCCCTAAATATGATTTTTATTAAGTGATTCATAATTTGACTGATCTAGCTACTTGTTATTGAAAATTGAGTAAACTTCATTGTCTCTGCAAAATTCTGGGTCACCTTTTTTATTCAACTCATTAATAGAGCTTGCCTTTGCAGCAAACTTTTCCTTTCATTGTCTCCTTCCCCTGTTTCTTTTCACCCATTTTTATCTTGATCTTTATATCCTACAAGTTTCATGTTAATTTACTCATACTTCTATTTCAGATTTCTGGGAAAATCCATATCTTTTCCTTCAAAACACCCTTGTCTTTATTTTTTATTCAGAAACTATTTCTATTTCCTATTAAGGCAGGAGTTCTTTGAAAAGATTACTCTAGAATTTCACATGGTTTCTGTTTTACTTTAATGGTACTTGCCTTGGTCTTAGACTTTCAATTTTAACCATGCTGCATGTCATGGGCATGTGGCTGTGTCTGTAGATGGCAGTACAGCACCATCCAAGAAGCTCACAGATTTTTCTGCTAGACATGCACAATTGGTTTCCTGCTTCTATAAGCGATGACCTTCATTTACCAACAACAGCTTCTTTAACTTTCATTATTTCCTCTTTTGACCCAATCTTGAAACATCTGATCACTAATCATATCTGGCCTCAAATTGAAATTTGTAAAAACACCAAGGTAGCTACAACATACTAGATCATGTTTAGGGTACTACAGAGTCTTAGTCTCCATGAAACTTGGCATTTCAATAATAATAATAATAATAATAATAATTAATAAATAATAATGATGATGATAATGATAAAGATGGCCTAGAAATTTTAGGAATTCCTGTTCATGGATTGACACACTATTCAGTCCCCTGGGATAAAAATTAAATGCTGTATAGCATTTCAAATTAGCGCCACAAGTCTAAATATTCACAATCCATAAGTAGCATATACTGTTATTTCCCAGCTAGCACCAATCATTACTTATCATGGGCATTTCAGTGTTTTACTATTATGGGGCATTTTATTACAAAGGCAGGTTCAAGAAGATTCTAGTCAGTTTGCCACCCTTTCCTCTGCCCTGCCTTTAAATCTCCTGACATGTGCCTGTGACCCTTTGTTGGTGAGTTTGATTCCCTTATGAGCTATTTAACTTTGCTTTTTTCCATGACTTCAGCGTGGATCTTAACACTAGACAGCCTCTTTGGAAATGCATTACCCCGGCCTTGAGGGGTATAAGAAGTGGGAATTCGTATTCTCAGTGCAAATCCTTCATTACTTGTGGACCCAGTCAACCCGGAGCCTCTGCAGCAAGGCTTTACTACTGTTGCCAGGGTGACTGATGGGCTGAATGCTTGAAAGGTTGTGGATTGCCACCTGAATCTGTGTGAGTTCCTTTGCATTCCCCGTGCCACCATTCTCCTTCAGGCAGGGATTATTGCATATACTTCCTTGCTGTGTTCCTTCTTGCCTTAAGCCCTTGCACAGCTTGGTGTCGCTTTGTAATTCACAATTCTTTAGTGCCTCCCCACTGTCAAATGAACAGTCCAGATTCTCTACCTACCCTGTTATGATATAGCCCCAAGGTGTTTTACAGTTCTCCTCCATAATGTATTCCCTAGAAAATTGGACTACTCAGTAATCCTTGCAGAAATGCTATGCTTTTCAGTCTCTGGACTCCTACTCACCTGGTTTCCTATCCCTGGAATATGCATTCCCCTACCTCTATTTCACATTACTGAGATCTTACCAATTCTTCAGAATCTGGCTGAAATTTAACCTTTCCTAAGAAATGTTCCTCTGTACTCCACACTAGAAGCAATATGCTGCTTTCGAATCACCTATAATGCTTTGTTTGTTTTGTCACTTTTACAACATTTGTAATGCTTTTTATTGGTTATTTGTTCATCTGTCTTATCTTCTGTGCCGGATTGCAAGCTTTTTAAAGGACAGGGATTTCATCATATTATTCTTTTTGTTTACCTTTTTTTTTTTAAAGATTTTATTTATTTATTTGACAGAAAGAGATACAGTGAGAGAGGGAACACAAGCAGGGGGAGTGGGAGAGGGAGAAGCAGGCTTCCCACTGAGCAGGGAGCCTGATATGGGCTCCATCCCAGGACCCTGGGATCATGACCTGAGTGAGCCAAAGGCAGGCGCTTAACAGCTGAGCCTCCCAGGCGCCCCTCTTTTTGTTTATCTTAATACTAAGGACAAAGTAGGCCAACCAAACATTTTGAGACCTCATCCCATTTTTGCAAAAGTATATGTACATAATTGATGTTAAATGTGACTTTTTCTGTTGTTATGGAATTCTGGCTAAGTCCTAAAGCTGAGGACAATGAACAATAAGTGCCCCCACATTTTCAAGAGAGGTAATAAGGCAGGGAACTTGCTGTAAGATGCTGGACCAGCTCAGCCCAATATCCATCCATCATTATTATTAGCCTATTTAAGTAAAGCCTGGACATATATTATGAGGATTCTTTGGAGAGAGCTTATAGTAGCTGAGTGTTGAGTCTTCTCCAAAAGTCAAATGGAGGGAGACATGAGAGTTTCCCTCAATGAGGCTGGATGGGTACTTACAATAAGGGGAACCTGGCAGCTTGCTCTCCTTCTGGCTGTCTGCTGAATAGCACAAATACAAGATGTGGAGCATGTGAAAATTTATGAGAGAACTAGATACCTATGACCAGGACTTTGGGGCCAGACTTAAGGAGGATCAAAACTGGCCACTGTTCCTCATTTGGACAATCCTGACTTTGAGAGGCTACTTGAAAGAGGACAGTCGTGAGAATGGGCAGAGACAAAGATATATGAATTCTTTGAGCCTTGTGGACACTGAAGAGGATGTTAATGGTCTTGAAAGTGCCTCCCCAAAGAGGGTCCTTGCTGTGGGAAGGGAGTCCAGTAGAAAAAAAAAACTGGATGAACTGCCAGAGGGTAGATAATGGGAGGAGGGTTAGTAATCTAGAAAGCATTGCTAGTGTCAGGCGATGGTATAGGTGGACATATGCATGGAGGTGGGCAGGTGTCTCTAAAGAAATATGAGAACAGTGCTCTTCCCCCATGAGAGAGAACTAGAATTTTATTGACTGCTCTGACCATGGGTAATAGATACAAGGCAGCAGCTCAATAAAAAAGACCTTTGTTTTCATCCCTCCTGCTAATCAGACCCAAACTCTTAGAGCCAGGAGGAGGAAGGCAGAGGTAAAACATGGAAGGTAAAAGAACATAACAGTCTCCTTCCACTGCCTTTGTGCCCCTGTAGGTCTCTAATCCTTGGATCAGTTCCATAAGGGGAGAGAGGATATATTGTTCTAAAAGGTGAAAAGTGACTGGCAAAGTAGTCAAGATGTCTGGGGGAGGGGAAGAGAGAGCTGCTAGAACCACTTTGAAGGAGGTAGCATTAAAAAAATATATATATATTTTTCTGATTGTACCTTAGGTTTAGCCCATTAAATACATTATCTATCTACCTATTTATATATCTATGTCTCTATCATGGGATGACATGTGATTTAAATTTCTTATTTTTATTTATCTAAATTTCCTAATTCTAAAATGAATGGATATTATACAAAAATATTTATAAAAGTAATTTGATTTTAAAATAGGAAGTTTGAAAAACAAAAATATTTTAGAAGAAAATAAATTTACCCACAATTAGCCCACAATTTATTGTTGATTTTTAGTATTTTTACTTATATTTTCTATTCATATGGTTATTTTCAAACACAATTGCAATAATAATATTTATACGACTTTGTGTCCTGCTTATATAATACAGCACCCTTCTATGACTTTAAATATCCTGTAAAACATGAAAGAGAAATTATGGAGGAAATAGAATGCATTTATCCTTATTGCTGGATAGTTACATTAGTTCCAGCTTGTGCTATGGATATCTCTATATAATAAATTGTATGTTTTGTATGCTTCTCTGATGATTTCCTTTAGTCTTTTAGTATTTCCTTCCTTCCTTGAACACTTATTATGTATCAGTTACTATGTTATTAGGTACCAGTTATATGGATTATAACTGTTAGGAAGAGGTGGGCCTGGCTCTCAAGAGCTCACTGTATAATGGGGAGAGAGGTACATCAGAGAGAGTATATTAGCATTTTGTATGTGTGATGATGGTGATATGAACAGACCTTATGGGAAAACATTCCTAATCTGGCCTGGGAGGGCCTGTGGAGAGGTGAGCAAGTGGTAATACACAGGATATGTATGGGATAGGGTGGTGAGGGTAGGTAGAGATAAAGAGCAAGAGCAGAAGAGCAAGCATGAATAGGGAAAGGGTAAGAGGGGGGCAGAGGCAGAGGGGGAGAGTGAGGGAGGACTCTGCTGACCATGGAGCCCAATCTGGAGCTCATCTCAGAACACTGAAATCATGACCTGAGCTGAAACCAAGAGTCTGGCCCTTAATTGACTGAGCCACCTAGGCACCCCCTCATCCACTTTCTGTCTCTGACTTTATAAGTTTTCCTGGACCTTTTAGTGCCCTTCATTTAATAATTTTATTGTCCCTATTCACTCCTCCATAGTGATTAGCAATAAAAATCTTTAAACTGAATCTATTTTTATGGAGGCAACAATACAATGGGGGTCTAGGCAGACAGGCTCACACTTTGCAGAGGAAACTTGAGGAGATAACCTTAAAAAAGAGTAGATAGAACAAATGTGTTGGACAGAATAATGGCCCCCAAGAAAGTGATTTGAAGATGCTATCCTGCTGGCTTTGAAGACAGAGGAAGGGACCCTAAGCCAAGAAATGCAGGTGGCCTCTCAGAGCTGGAAAAGGTAAGGAAACTAGATTCATCTCCCCAGAGCTTCCAGAGGTAACACAGCCCTGCTGACACCTTGACCACTCACCATACTCAGTAAGACTCATTTAGGACTTTGGACCTCCAAAACTGTAAGAGAATAAATTTATTTTAAACCACTCAATGTGTGGTAATTTGTTATAGCAGCAATAGGAAGCTAGTACAGCAAGTGAGAAGAGAATGTAGCAGCAACACCCAAGCCCAAGGCTGGTCACACACTTGGAATAGAGCATGTCTCAGGGGCTTGTTCAGTGGGAGGGTCCTGTGCATCCCTTCCCACTCCCTGCAGCAGCAGCAGTTTGCATATTATTGGGTATGGCCCAAAGATCTCTGAACTTGGCAGACATATTGGTGAAAAAGCTCTGATTGGTGCAATAGAATATAAGGGGGAAAGTAGGTATGTAAAAATATTTTGTCAAAAAAAAAAGATTTTGTGATAAGGAAAATTATTTATACTATTGAATAAGAATTACAAAGCAATACATTATGTTTGGTTTGTAATTCATGTAGCATTTTCAAAAATCATTTATCACTTATTTTCAAAACATTTTAGAACAATTTTGTGGTAGAAATGGGCAATAACTATTATCTTTCATGGTTGACACAAATGAGATACAGAAATAATTATATCATTTGGCCCGGGTCACACAGCCGAAAAATGACAGCTAGAATTTGAACTCAGGTCTTACATCTTCTAAATCCAGGTCCTTTTTTCATTATCCCTTGCTATCCAGATGAATACTATAAAACTCATGAGTTCCTTGATAAAACACTAGTTTATCTTCCCAGGAATGACATTATCAAACCAAGGAATTATTATTATTTTTTAGCTTTTTATTTATTTATTTATTAATATTTTAAAAAATTATTTATTTGACAGAGATCACAAGTAGGCAAAGAGGCAGGCAGAGAGAGAGGAGGAAGCAGGCTCCCTGCTGAGCAGAGACCCGATGCGGGGCTCCATCCCAGGACCCTGGAATCATGACCTGAGCTGAAGGCAGATGCTTTAACCCACTGAGCCACCCAGGCGCCCTAGCTTTTTATATTATTTTTTGAGAGAAAGAGTACACCTGCAGGGGAGCACTAGTGCGGGGGAGGGGAGGGGAATGAAGCAGACTCCTGGCAGCGCAGGGAGCCCCACATGTGGCTAGATTCCAACCCTGAGATCCTGACCTGAGCAGAATGCAGACACTTTAACCGACCAAGCCACCCAGATGCCCCAGAAAGGAATTCTATATTTTTGTGTGCACAAATTGGAGACCACACAACACTCTCCAGCTCCAACTTCTAGCAATATTTCTCAATATTTTAAGCATTTTGTGATAGAATGACCACAATCTATGAAATTACAAGTTTTTGTGATTTTTTAATATTGTTAAGCAGTTTATAAGAGGAGGTGCATCACTTGACTGATCTTATTAATAGAAAATTTGAACCTACCTTCCCATTCTCCCTGTTTATTTTAGGAAATCAATGATTTGTACAACTAAAGATAAATTCCAAAGATATTCTGAGATTTAGAAGAGATTTGGTAGAATGAGGATAGAGACCGGGGCCACCAATATTTAACTCAAAATATTTAAAAATAAACTCCAGTAGTAATTATGTACCTAGAATAGTGTTTCAAACATGAATAGTTGAATCAGATATATATATTAAATATATACTTATGTAACACTTATTTAATGTATAAATATATGTATAATATTATAGTATATCTGCTAAAGATTTTTCTCTTCTAAGTGTTTTATTTGTAAGGCTAAATTTGGAACATGATTTAGAGAACTGAAGTAATTCATCTTTTAAAAGGGAGCAGAAAAATCTCACTCTTTTAACATGAGTTTTTAAGGACTTAGTATTATTTGAAAATCCCTTCATTACCACTGAACGTATTTGCATTTGAGAGATGAAATGTAAGTACAAGACTCCTTGTTAAGTATTTGTTTTCTTCTGAGGATTACTTCTCTAATACCAGCTAGCTTCATGCTCTTGCTTTAATGTTCAACCTAATATCAAACTGAACTCAGAAGGACACCCTGACGCTGAAGTCCTAAACTGTTACTTGAGACCAGTGTTTCTCAAATTGTCCAGTTATTAGAATTGCCCAAAATACTTGTTAAAAATAAAGTCCACCTTGTCCCCAATCAGAATCATTAGAGGGTAAGGTCTAGGAAACTATTCTTTCAGGATCCTGGTGCTTTTTATCATTAGGCAATTTTGAGAAATTGCTTAATACCAGTGATACCTATACTGAGTATACCTGGGGAACTTATTAAATGTGTGTTTCTGGATTCCATCCCCAACTACCCAGATTTTAAAATATGTGTGTAGTCCATTAACAAGCCCTGGAAAAAGAGGCTGGGAGAGTTAGTGTCAAGGCTCTGGGTCAGCAGAATGGGGTCTGTGGTCCTCAGAGATCGACAGCTTGTCAAACTTGGAAATCCTGAAGAGCAGACAACTGCTGAAATGACAGAATAGGGAAAGAGCCTCAAGTCAGAAATCATGGGAGATGGATCAATTAGGTCAATAGAATTACTCTCTGAGCAGAAGACAAGAGCCTGACTTTAACGTGAAGTCCATCTGAACAAAGATGTGATTCGTATACCTGTTAGGAAAGTGGACTCTATGGGTCTAGATTTGCAGGGTGAGCAACAGGATAATTGCAACCAGTGAGGACGTGAAATAATCCTAATTGCAAGGAGGTTGAATACTAGTTAAAGAAAGGGAAGAAGCTATAGTTGCTGGTGGTTTCCAGTAACCTAGACTTCTTTAGTCCCCAAGTATCTGCCTTTATAACACTTCCTCAAAGCATGGTCTTCAGTTGATTTCATAAGCATCACTGAGGGTAGGAGGAAGTGGTTTGTTATAAATGCAGGTTTCTGAGCCCTACCTTAGATTGGTGGATTAAAAGTCTGTAGAAGTGAGACCAGGAAATAACATTTTAAATAGCTCTTAATGATTCTTACACATACTAAAATTTAAAAATTATGATCTTATCAGAGGTCCTGAAGCCTGAAATATGTCCAGACAGGCATTTTCCTGGTACAAATGCAAACTTTGTGGGAAGGATGATACATTAAATAGAATATCAGACATCAGGGGTGCCTGGGTGGCTCAGTCATTAAATGCCTGCCTCTGGCTCAGGTCATGATCCCGGAACTCTGGGATTGAGCCCAGCATTGGGCTTCCTGCTCAGCAGGAAGCCTGCTTCTCCCTCTCCCACTCCCCGTGCTGTGTTCCTTCTCTTGCTGTCTCTCTCTCTGTCAAATATAAAATTAAAAATCTTAAAAAATTAAAAAGAATCTTAAAAAAAAGAATATCAGACATTAAATGAATTAGCTCTCTGGAGGAAAAGCTGAAATAAGAAATTAATTGGGGGAGAAGGAGGAAGAAGTAAATGAAAAGTAAAGGCAAAGAAACCTTCCTGGTTGGGTCTATCTGAGTCCAGTTTTGCATTTATGAGGGGGAGAAGTTTTTAGGGGGTTGGGAAAATTGGAGACTTCGTTTGCAGATGGGTTCCAGCAGCACCTTCAGCACGGAAGCATGCTGGAGTGGCTGGGGCAGAGCAGTTGTTTCTATTGTAAAATGAGATATGATTTTTATGGAAGCATACAGATGCTCTCTCTGAAAACTTAGGGATGTCCTCTAGTGTTTCTTAGAGTGCCTTAATGCCTATTACAGTTTTATAACTGATTACATCAAAGGCTCCTGGAACCTATTATGCTTGTACACTTAAAGGGTGCTCTGGTTTTAGTGACTAGTTCTTTTGAAATAAACATTCTAGAAAAGTGAAAGAATTTTAAAATTTAAGCTCTGTAGTTTGTGAATATATTCTGTAAGATAATCCAACGATCCTTTTCCTATTTCTACCTTCATGGAACAGTCATTGGATCTTAATTTGGCCTCTTTAATATACCTAGTACCCTGAGGAATGACTCATATTATTTCTCATAGTAAATTATTAAATTGACATCTTGTGTTGCAAATATTACTGTTGTGAGTTTGATATCTAATGGCCATGAGTCTAAGGACTGCTCACTTTTAGGTACAGAACATCTACCTTTCAGGTTAAGGCCATTGTATTAGTTATCTATTGCTTCATAACAAATTACTGCGAAACTATGGTTCTTTATTTTATTTTTTAGGGAGAGAGGGGGAGGGGCCAAGGGGGCAGAAAAGAGAGAATCTTAAGCAGGCTCCACTCCCAGCACATGGGAGTCCTGTCTCACAACCCTGTGATCATGACCTGAAACGAAATCAAGAGTCGGATGCTTAACCAACAGAGCCACCCAGGTGCTCAATTTTTTTTTTTTTTTGTTCTTTAAACAATAAACATTATACAGTTTCTGTGGGTGAGAAATTCAGAAGCACCTTAGCTGGGTGATTCTAACTTGAGGTTGCAATCAAGATGTAAGGTAAGGGCGCCTGGGTGGCTTTGTTGGTTGGGGGACTGCCTTTGGCTCAGGTCATGGTCCCGGAGTCCTGGGGATGCAGGCTCCACGGCGTGGGGGTGGGGTGGGAGGAGGGAGTGGGGGCGGGGAGTGTCTGCTTCTCCCTATGACCTTCTTCCCTTTCATGCTTTCTCTCTCTCAAGTGGATAAATAAAATCTTAAAAAAAAAAAAAGATGTAAGTGAAGGCTGCTGGTCATATGAAGACTTGATATGGGCTAGAGGATTTATATCCAAAGTGGTTTGCTCTTGCGGCTAGCAAGTTGCTCTTGGCTAATGGTGGTAGGCCTTAGTTTCTCCTCACTCAGACCTCTCAACAGGCTGCTTATGTGTCTTCATGACATGGCATCTGGCATCCCGCAGGGCTAGTAATCTTAAGAGAGAACAAGGCAGAAGTGGCAAGTCTTTAATTTCTGCACTATTTGTTACACAGACTAGCCACACGTCAAGGTGGAAAAAGACTCCTTAGGCCATGAGTATGAGGAATACCAGGAGGCTGTGATTATTGGAGCAATGTCAAAAGGCTGCCTATCATACTACTGATATTGCAGTATCACAAATGACATATTTATTATACTATACTTATGTAGTTTATGCTTTTTAAGATTAGAATCCTATGGGGCGCCTGGGTGGCTTAGTTGGTTGAGTATCTGCCTAGGGCTCGGGTCACGATCCTGGAGTCCTGGGATGGAGCCCTGTGACAAGTCTCCCTGATCAGCAGTCTGCTTCTTCCTCTGCTCCTTAACCTGGTTCATGCTCTCTCTCTCAAATAAATAATAAATAAAATCTTAAAAAAAATAAAATGAGAATCCTGGGATTTCCCAGTTTCCATATCCAAAAAACAAAACAAAAACAAAAAACCCTTTGCTTTTCGTTACTTCTTTTATAGTAGGTTCACTATTTTTTTCCCTTGAGAATTTTTTTCTGGCTTTTGAGCTGTGGAGACCAGATGGACAGTCTTTGGCTTAGGAAAATAATAATTTCTCTTATTTAAAAGCATTTTATGATGACAAACTACATTTAGGTTTGGTCTAAAAGTCCCTGGTTGTGTATCTTTGAATCCTCCACTTTTCATTTTGTTTTTGGCTAGCAGTGAGACTCCATGGATTTAAAAAATCAAAAGAAATATTTTTTTTCCAGGCTTCATGTAGTACAATTTTTAAACCTATAAATACAGTTTATGTTTATGCATGTCTTCTCAAGTTGTTCAAATAAGAATATTTATGTAGTGTTATTTCTACACTCTCAGGAATGTATTATAGAAATTATCATTGAAGAATTCATTGTTTTTCTGACAGTAACATCTTTGCTGCATCATTCTTAGAGGAAATTTTCTTGACAGCAATATTTGTGTTCTATGTCTGGAAATATCTATAAAATATATTCAATTCTCTGAATATCTCAAAGGAAGAGTTGCTGTGATAAAAATTTTTAACAAAATTTCACATTTCTGGCTGTGGCAGAAACTCCATAGTCCTAGGGGTAACAAGAGATATATTTATACATTAGAAAAATATACTTCAAACGTTGGATGGTGACTCCTAAAAGGAAAGATCTTTATCCTAATTTGTATTTTTTAGCTTTAGAAACACATTTCCTCCTGCAGGTGTGGTAAAAAGATAACTCTCTCACCGACCATTTATAGGTAGTTTATGATCTCTTAACTTAGTCTATATGCATGCTGACTCAGACTTTGTAAATGTTATTGGAAAAGGTAAGACAGAGGCCTAGAATCTGTTACTGTGAATCTAGGAAAATGCCCGCTGAAGCCAGAAGGTAAATTGTTAGAGGACCAAGGTCTTATGGAAAATGGGATGCTTATGAAATGCCAGGCAAAAAATTTAATTGGGTAAAGTCATTAAAAAATTTTGGGTTGTAGTCACATTAACATGATTCCTTGAACAACTTTGGTGGTAATTATGATATAGCATTAAAAATTAAATGAAATATTTTCATGTGACTCAATATATGGAATGTAGAAATATGTGGGACTTAGAAAAAAGAGTTCGAGAGAAAATTTAAGGTTCTTACTTGACAGCCGAGCATGATGTACTTTGAATTGAATTGATGATCTCAAGTCTGTGGACCTACTAAATAGAGAAATTGATCACAGATTAGTGAAAAGAATGCTAGTAGAAGTTTCTTAAAATAGTCTCTTAACTTTATGGCTACTCCATGATATGTGAGTGAGTCTTAACCAAAATATTTGCTCCAAACAAGTCTACCTGGGCAGGAGTTGAAGCAACAGATTCACCCCTAAGCTCAAGTTTCTCTTGGGCCCTTCCCCAGCTGCAATTTGGATGCAGTCTGAAACCGTAGAGGAGCAACCTCTATGGAGTCAGACATGCTTGAATCAGGTGTCTGCCACTTGGCTAGTTCTGTGATCTTGGGAAAATGACTTAATCTGACTGAGTCTCAGTTTTCTCATCTATAAATGGAGGATAATAGTACCCATTCAAGGCCAGCTACATAATTCGTGGGTCACAGAGCTAAAAGAAAATACCAGGCTCTTTGTTCAAAAAGCAGGGAAAAAATGCTATTAAAAGTATAGATATGTAAAACTTTTTTTCCTGAATAAATATTTTATAATTTATAAAATGTAATAGTGTAATTGTAAGTACAGTAAAATTAAAATGTTTATTAGCATGAATTTTGTGGTTCATGTTTATATTGGGTAATGCCAATATATATTTACAATGTATAATTGTAAATGCAAATATAAAGGTATTTAACTTACGTGTGGAATCACTGGCATTTCATAGCTTATTTCATTCCTAGCAGAAGAGTAGGGGAAAATATGCACAAAAATAACTTTTTAAAACATTTCTTTATATGTGCATGTTTTACCAACACTGTCTACCTTCAGCTTACTGAAGAGGAAGGAAGGACTGGAATGAATCCAGCAATAGGCTGCAGTATCTTTCCTTTTTTACTGTGTCATCAAATTCAGCGTTATGAATTTGAAGTAGGGTGACTAAAAAAGGATATGATAGGGTTTCTTGGTTGTTCATGTTTCTTATAATACCATTATCTTCTTTTTTGTTTTTCTTTTTTACTGATAATCTGTTTTATTTGAAGGTTACCTTCTTGAGATTGAGTCAATGTTGTTTGAATTTCCAGAATCTGAGGAGTGTAGATTTTCTTGGGGATATCAAACTATCCTAGAAGACTCAGTTCTAACATGTGTAAAATCACCAGTGTCTTCTTCAACTTTGAAGTGTTAACATAAAGAGTAGATCACTGGTTTATTATTAAAGGATGTAACTCAGAAAGAGCCAAATGGAAGAGATGTACAGGGCAAGATATGGGGGAAGGGGGAGGAGCTTTCATGCCCACTATCAAGTGTGCCGCTGTCCCCCTACCCCGACCTGTTCACCAACCCAGAAGCTCCAAATAGGTCCTTTTTGTGCTCTAAGCAAGTTGGCATTCACAAGGGTAAAGCATATACCTTCTGATCTGTTTGTGACCCTACTTACTCAGCCATTGATGTGTTGTATGGAACATGAATATAGAATTCTGGTGGACCCATTGTGCATTGGATTTCAGTAGACTCACAGTGAAATAAGCATTTTATGGAATCCAGGAAGACTATGTGTGAATGGAGTGGCAAGTTATTGTGGGCATATGGATGTATTTACTCTGTTCATATGTGCCCTCCATTGTCCCACCAAACTTTACTTATAAAACACACACTCAGAAATAGAATTTCATGACAACATGATCTCAGGGTCTTGGGATCAAGTCCCGCATCGGGCTCTCTGCTCAGCAGGGAGCCTGCTTCCCCTCTCTCTCTGCCTGTCTCTCTGCCTACTTGTGATCTCTCTCTGTCAAATAAATAAATAAAATCTTTAAGAAAAAAAAAAAAAAGAATTTCATGACGGCAACAGCAGAGCTTTCAAAGAAGTGAAGGGCCCTTCTGAGAACAGGGCTCTGTGTGGTTGCATTTGTCACGTGCCCATGAAGCTGGTCCTATACCTACTTAATAACATAAGTTCCCTAGCAGAGTACAGGATAGGTGCGAAGAGATGTCCTTCCATTTTCTTACAGAAAATGTTAGATTACTGTAGAATAGACATACATATAGGCAGGACTCATAATTTTGATTTCTGAAGGGCAGTGAAAACTACCCACATTCAACCTATGACTTTTTCTAAGAGCAGGAGGTATAGCATGCCTTTGCAGGTTCTTGAGAAACCAACTGAAGTGGTTTTGCACTTGTGTCCTGATTCTGCCACCACAACTGGTTGTCAGTAGGTGAGACAAAGGGATGGCTGTTTGCTGTGATTTTCAGAGCCTTATAAATTCTCTTCTCCCTGTTCAATCTTTCTCCACCGTTCACTTGCCACAGTGCTTCCGAGTTCACCATTAGAAATTCGTTCCTCTGGGTTAAAGTGGAGTCCTATTTTAAAACACTGTAGGTGAAACTACTGTGTAACTGAGCATAAAGTGGTTTTGTTCAAATCACTTAAAGTATTTAGAAATAGAAAAAGGCAAGCTTCCTGGTGGAAGCATTTTGTCTTTGACACTCACTTAGTGGGCAAAGGTACCTAGGAGGCCTCAGCTAGAAGCTGTATTTATAAATCCAACCATCCTGTTTGGGGAAAACATCCGAAAACACTAATAAACTTGGGAAGTTAACAGATTAATCAAATAATCTCAAAATGACTATATTGTGGGGCGCCTGGTGGCTCAGTGGGTTAAAGCCTCTGCCTTCAGCTCAGATCATGATCTTAGGGTCCTGGGATGGAGCCCCACATCGGACAGACTCTCTGCTCCGCAGGGAGCCTGCTTCCTCCTCTCTTTCTGCCTGCCTCTCTGCCTACTTGTGATCTCTGTCTGTCAAATAAATAAATAAAATCTTTAAAAAAATGACTATAGGGGTGCCTGGGTGGCTCAGTGGGTTAAAGCCTCTGCCTTCAGCTCAGGTCATGATCCCAGAATCCTGGGATCAAGCCCTGCATCAGGCTTTCTGCTCAGCGGGGAGCCTGCTTCCTCCTCTCTCTCTGCCTGCTTCTCTGCCTACTTGTGATCTCCGTCTGTCAAATAAATAAATAAAAATCTTAAAAAAAAAAGACTATATTATGTTTTTCTGTGGGCTAGCCCCTACCTAGCGGCTTTACAATTGTGTTATCATTTCTTTCTTTCTTTTTTTTTTAAAGATTTTATTTATTTATTTGACAGACAGAGATCACAAGTAGGCAGAGAGGCAGGCAGAGAGAGGAGGGAAGCAGGCTCCCCGCAGGACAGATAGCCCGATGCGGAGCTCGATCCCAGGGTCCTGGGATCATGACCTGAGCCAAAGGCAGAGGCTTTTAATCCACTGAGCCACCCAGGTGCCCCTATCATTTATTTCTTGCTATAACCATTTGAGTTTGATTCTTTTCCTTATTTCTATTTCATAGATAAAAACCTGGCATATGGAGGATAATATAACTGGCTTGATTAAAGTTGGTTTATTAGACAGAGTATTATTCATTTGCCACGATAATTCTGAGTACCAGACCATCCCCCAGAGCAGTGTTTTACAAAGACAGACATTTCTATATTTATATATTTTTTGGTCATGGACTGTGGGTTGAATATGGTTCTGCTGGATTTGGCTGAGATCAGTTGCATTTACATCTGCTATCTAAATTTTCTCATTCTCCTTGGACCAGCAGCTACCTGGAGGCGTTATTTCTTCTCATGGCAAATCACAAGAGCACAAAAGCACAAGCCAACTCTACAAGCACATTTAAGGTCTCTGCTCATGTCACATCCACTAACATTCATTGACCAAAGCAGAGCTAATATCGAAGGGGCTGGAAAGTATATTTACTCACACTGAGAGTACAAAGTGACATGGCAAAGAGTGTGGATGTATAATCCTATTACAGGGGAACTCATAGGGCTAATAATCCAACCAACTTCTAGCTGGGAATGGGGCACTGAGAGAATATTAATCACAGTGTGGGGAGAGGAAGGGAGATAGAGAAAGTGAATTATATGCATGATGCACAGTGTGACAGGTCTGGCACAGCACAGCAAGAGGTGTTCAGACCAGGTGGTGGCCATGCTAGAAAGGAAAGTAGCATCCTCTCCTCTCCTTTTGAGTCCAAGCCAGAGTGTCTAGTTGGGAAATTTATTTATGGTTGTCCCAGCAAATAAGGGGACCATTCAGAGAGAGAGAACAATGGCAGCATAAGACCTTAGGATCCATTTTGAACCATTCTGTTATCACAACCCAGAGGAGTAGTGGGTTAGGGTTTGTAGTCATTGCTTATTCCAAGAAGATTTTGTGATGTTCATTAAAATTCTTAATCTTCTTACTTGTAGCACAAATAATATTTTAAGTAGCTTCCCTAAAAAATCTCACTGTTCATAGCAGCGAGGATGCTTCTTAATTTAAGGGCTATATTTTGGATCAGAGTCCGGCCATTGATTCCTTTTTTTTTTTTTAAGATTTTATTTATTTATTTGACAAAGATCACAAGCAGGCAGAGAGGCAGGCAGAGAGAGAGGGAGAAGCAGACTCCTTCTTGATCAGAGAGCCCTATGCGGGACTGGATCCCAGGACCCTGGGATCATGACCCGAGCTGAAGGCAGAGGCTTTAACCCACTAAGCCACCCAGGTGCCCCTCCTCTGGGGTTTTAACAAGACTGTTTCTGGGAAAGAGCTGCTGTGTTATATTGTCCTAGTTGCCATAAACAATATGAAGTTATAACAAAATGAATAGCATTTTCAAACATCTTCTAGTTTATGGCTTGGGGAGATGGTCTAACTTTTTCAGAGGAGGAGATGATATTTGTAAGAGGGATCAGAGCCAGATGATAAAAGGCTTGGGAAGCGATGGTAGAACGTTTGGACTTTTATGTAGAATTTAAGGGAAGAAAACAATGGAAGTGAAATGCTAAGACTGATTTTTTCTTTTTTTTAAGGATGGCTCTGATAGTGGGAGAGGGAATGACTTAGAGAGGAGACAATGGATAGAAGGAAGGGACAATGATTTGGAACTTACTTTGATGTTTTAGGCAAGAGACAGTAAGAGCAATCACATTCTCATTCCTGGGAGCACCCGTTTCAGATATGCTTTTGAGACCATCTGTTCTGAACATTCTCTAGTACTTTCAGTTCTAAAACAATAAAATTCTAGAGGGCTTTAGTTGGAAGCACCATCTGATTTTCAGATTGATGCTATTTTTAAAAATGCTTCCTAAAATGCTTGACAAAAAATAGGTGCTCACTGTTTGCTGCATTAAAGGAAAATAATTGCATTCTATAAGCAAACTGCTTGCTTTCTCTCTCTCTCTCTCTCTCTGGTTGTTTATAGAAAAAAATATACTTTGTAGTATACCCAAGAAGAAAGAAGCCTCAAGGCTATAAAGTGTATTAGGTTTTCGTCTATAAAGGCCGTATACCACCCTTATGCCAGGGAAGGGAGGAATGGTGTGCTATGCCAAAGGCAGAGTTCCTGTTAGCTGGCCCAACACACATGGAGCCCTACATGGAGCCCTTCAATTCAGTCTTAAGCAATATATTCCATACCATACACAGGGCAGAGTGTGGCAGAGAGTGAGAATGTACCTTCTGTATTTAATACAACTTGTTCAAGGGTCTGGGGCCAACCCTGGAATATAGCAGAAAGGTCTCCTCCTAGATCCTTCTCCTCATTTTTTTTTTAAAAGATTTTATTTATTTACTTGACAGAAAGAGATCACAAGTAGGCAGAGAGGCAGGCAGAGAGAGAGAGAGGGAAGCAGGCCCCCTGTTGAGCAGAGAGCCTGATGCGGGACTCGATCCCAGGACCCTGAGATCATGACCTGAGCCGAAGGCAGCGGCTTAACCCACTGAGCCACCCAGGCGCCCCCTTCTCCTCATTTTTAAAAGGCAGTCCTCCTCATCCTTGGTAGCACTATCCCAGCTCAGTGATCCAGCTTTGCCCTGAGATTCTTATGGGTCCAGTGTACAGATGCTATGGCTACACTAGATTAAGGTCTGTTGAAGGGTGCTCAGTCTCTCATATATACAGGTTGTGGAATTCCCTCGGAGACATAGTTTCTCATTTAATAGGGTTTCCTCTTCTATTAACACCTTTCCTCCTTACTTTTTGTCCTTTTACATGACTGGCTGTGTCTCTTTCAGCTATCCTTAGATTTAGCTGATTAATCTCATATTGGATATTGTGGGGAAGTAGACTCTGTGCCCTAGTTTGGGACTTTGGTGGGTCTTGGAGGGTTGTAGTTGTGTTCCTGCATCATCACCTTGCATCAGATTTGGTTTTGGTTGTCCTTTTCTGAGCAAATTAAGAACCCAGTGTTATGGAGTAGAGCACTTTACATCAGTTCCACAAAGGTTAGAATAGTATTGTGAGGCCTCTCCTTGACGACTCTGTCCACATCTTTGGCTGTGCTGTAGAAACTGAAAAAGAGATTCTAACTGATGAACCTCCAAATGTCAGGTCATCACTCAATAACTTTACTGTTTTATCTAATCCTGTGTAAGACCCGAACTCTCTGTAGAGCTTTTGGCTCTGACCCAAGGTGCCACCCCCCCTCCTTCAATTTATGTTGACTTATCTCAATATCTGTCTCATAAGCTGCTTGTGTGAGACTGCACTCTTCTGGGCCTTTGCCACTTTCCCTAAACCAGAGGTCACTGGATATGACATATCAGGAAATGGAAAGTGAGGCCAATGGCTTCACTCTTTGTGGCAGATTTGTGTGTGCTGGGGAAGTATTTCAAATTATTAACCTATGCACCCCAGGGATCATCTCATCAAATTCTTTCACTTATGACCTAAAGATATTTCCCCTCCCCTGGTGCAATCAGATAGACATGGGACACATAGGCTGCAAACACACTGCTATTAGACTGAAAAAAGTTGATGGCTTAAGGAGAAATGATTTGAAAACATACTTGTGGAGTTTTGTTCTTCCCAGTTAAATGTTGTTATAGGTAGGGAAAAGTAGGAGAGACAGGAACCATGCAGATGAGTGTATAAGAGATGATGTCCTGAGGAAAGACCAAATGCTTCCATAGTCTGTTCCTTAGGATGTATTCAAAAGACCTAATTATTTTTTCCAGTGATTTATGATATATATATTACTGTGCCAAACAAAATGCCTTTGAAAAGAGCTGTAGTTTTTCAATTGGTAGGGCCAGTCTTTTCAATGTGCCTTCCTCCATTCACCTCTGTACACTTCATGGCTGCTGAGGATACAACTCAGGAGGATACTAGACTGTACAGTCTGTCAGTTGTACTGCCTTATGCTTGGGGACTCATCAATTTGATCATTCCAGATTGTTCTCCCTTTCTATTGGGATGTGCCATAAATTGCCAGAGGTTGGGGCTGGTACAAAAGATCATTTGTATCTAGGTTGCTACATCCATCTGATAACAAATTTTGTCATAAATTTTTTCTTTACTGGTTTAAGGTTGTATACTTCTGACTTAATTTATCATTGTTCTTTTACTACAATAATAACATGCATGAGTCTAAGGATGATTATTATCACAACTCTATAACTCAACTCTCCCAAGCTGTTGCTAGTGCAGCCAGTTTAAAGAATGTGTTATATTAACCTTACTCATGATGATGCTCTTTTTAAGACAATATATAAATAAAAGAAACTGTTCTTGTACAGAAAGAGAAGGCTACAGACATTTCTGAGATATAATAGTGACTGGAATGACAAACTTAGAGGAAATAAGCCTATAGTTAAAATATGATCAAATGCCTCTCTAATCAGCCATTTGATTCTTTCACCTGTATGTATATGAGGCTTTTTAATACCAGCTGAGTACTTGGCTAATTGTTCTATGGAGTTAACTCCTCCCTTCAAATTCTTGGAATTAGAGGTATTTAATATAGGCACTGGTGCTAGATTCTTGTCTCTGAGAGGCAGAACATACAGCTATAACCAATTGGGAGGAGGACAGTAGAAAATTGGCAGAGCGTGTATTCTCTCAGAGAAGGTAAAGATAACCCCTGTGGAGCCGAGCCTGTCATAGTTGATAATACTTGGTTTTGAGGTCTAGAGCTGGCTAAAGAATGGGTCTGTAGGCTAGCTTGGTGCCATGAGGCTGTTCATTGGGAGGAAGAGATCCTATTCATAGGCTGTAGGCAACTAACTGGGAGCTGAGGAGGCAAATTGAAGCCTTTCTCTTGACACTAAAAGGTTGTGGAGAGACTGCCCAGCTGCATGTTCAATGACTATCAAAATGGCTATAAAATAGAGCCAACAACTGGGTGCTGCCATCACCAGAAGCCAGATTAGTGGGGATGCCAGCATCTGGGGCCAGGAGAAAAGTGAACCAGGTGTGTAACCTGTTTCTTATAAGCAGACTCTCCCTGTCATTACTGACTTGCTGCCAGGATGAACCATGGGCCAGTTCTCTGGGAATTTTGAGTGAAAAGGACATAAGGGAAGAAAGTTCAAAGAGAAACCTTTGAGGTGTGACTGAGATAGTACTTGAATTTCACTGAAAGAGAAGGACCAAGTTTTAATTTAAAAGTAACTAAAAAGTATTGTATTTGGCTGTGGTTATCAGAATGAAATAGATTAAATGACCTATTTTGGACAGTCTGGGAGATCAGAGACAAGAACAGTATGTACAGTTTGTAAAATAAGGAGTCTCATTATTGGTGTTACCATCTTGTTGATCGGTCTTCACTTCATATTTACTTCAACCAGTGACCTGGGACTCACTATCCTATATCACCTGCAAGAGCCCTTTTTCAGTCTGTATTCAGTCCTCTGCTGGAAGTCCCGCCAGTCTTGATTGAAGGGGCATGGAGTGGCAGGGAACAAACTCAGAATTCCAGTGGGGTTGAGCTTAATGATGTTCAGGGTGGGATGAGACAGAAAGGATGAAAGGGGCCCCTGGGTGGCTCAGTTGGTTAAGTGTCTGACTCTTGGTTTTGGCTCAGGCCATGGCTCATGGGTTATAAGTTCCGCCCTCTGTTGGTCTCTATGCTCATCGGGGAATCTGCTTGAAGATTCTCTCCCTTTCCCCTTCCCCCTACTCATGCGCACTTTCTCTCTCTTTCAAATAAATAAATGAAATTAAAAAAAAAAAAAAAGGATGTAAAGGAGCTAGCCATGTGAAGAGTCATGTCAAATACAGAAGGAATACCAAACAGGAGCGGTCCTTGAATCTCTCCTCTTTTTATCATGTTCCTTAACCCATCTCAAAATATATGTTTGGAATCTATCCGTGCCTCTAGCATATGCAAAGGTCCTGATGTGGAGAGGAGTGATTGGAGATTTTAGAGCAAGGTGGAGAGTGGTGAAGACATAGATGGGGGTTGGATCTTATTAGACATCGTAGAAAGTTTAAGGAGTTTCATTTTATTCTAAATGAAACAGGAAGCTATGGAAAGGTTTTAAGAAAGGAAATGACTGGTTAAAAATATGCTTTGGATTACTTTTGCTTCTGCATGTGTGGTGGATTGGAATAGGGCAATGGTGGGAAGAAGAGAGCAGGCAGGAGGCAGTTGCAGTAGTTTAGCTATCTGGCACGCTGCTGGTACAGAGGAACAAATGTGATGTGGGTAGATCCAAGATATATTTTTGGAGATGGGTTGAAAGGCATGAGAGAAAGGGGGAAATTCAAGGACTTTAGCTTTAGAGTGATAGGGGGCCATCCTACCCAACTAACAGAGATTGGGGAATAATACCATTTTATTTATTTACTTATTTTTAAATTTTTTGGTTTAACATATAATGTATTATTTTCCCCAGGGGTATAGGTCTGTGAATCATCAGGCTTACACATGTCACTATACTCACAATAGCACATACCCTCCCCAATGTCTATAACCCAGCCACCCTATTCCTACCCTCCCCACCCCGAAACCCTCAGTTTGTTTTGTGAGATTAAGAGATTAATTCTAATCTCTAATTTTGTGAGATTAAGAGTCTCTTATGGTTTGTCTCCCTCCTGATCCCATCTTGTTTCATTTTTTCCCTCCCTACCCCCCATGACCCCGTGCCTTGCCTCTCAAATTCCTCATGTCAGAGAGATCATATGATAATTGTCTTTCTCTGATTGCCTTACTTTGCTTAGCATAATACCCTCCGGTTCCATCCATATTGTTGCAAATGGCAAGATTTCTCTTTTTGATGGCTGCATAGTATTCCATTGTGTATATATGCCACCTCTTCTTTATCCATTCATCTGTTGATAGACATCTAAGTTCTTTCCATAGTTTGGCTATTGTGGATATTGCTGCTATAAACATATGGGTGCACATGCCCCTTCGGATCACTACATTTGTATCTTTAGGGTAAATACCCAGTAGTGTGATTGCTGAGTCGTAGGGTAGCTCTATTTTCAACTTTGTGAGGAAACTCCATACTATTTTCTAGAGTTTCTAGGGGCATAGATATTTAAAATTGTTAAATCATCTTGTTGGACAGATCCTTTGAGTATGATATAGTGTCTTTTCTCATCTCTTATAGTCTTTGGCTTAAAATCTAATTGATCTGATATAAGAATTGCCATCCCAGGTTTCTTTTGATGTCCGTTAGCATGGTAAATTGTTTTCCACCCCCTCACTTTAAATATGGAGGTGTCTTTGGGTCTTAAATGAGTTTCTTATAGACAGCATATCGATGGGTCTTGTTTTTTTAATCCATTCTGATACTGTGTGTCTTTTGATTGGTGCATTTATCCTATTTATATTTAGGGTTACTATTGAAAGATATGAATTTAGTGCCATTATTGCCTTTAAGGTGACTGTTACTGTCTATCATCTCTGTTCCTTTCTGGTCTTTTACTTTTACTCTCTCTCTTTGCTTAGGGGACCCCTTTCAATATTTCCTGTAGGGCTGGTTTGGTGTTTGCAAATTCTTTTAATTTTTGTTTGTCATGGAAGATTTTTATCTCTCCTATTTTGAATGAAAGCCTAGGTGGATATAGTATTCTTGGCTGCATATTTTTCTCATTTAGTGCTCTGAATATATCATGCCAATTCTTTCTGGCCTGCCAGGCCTCTGTGGATAAGTCTGCTGCCAATGTAATATTTCTGTCATTGTATATTACAGACCTCTTGTCCTGAGATGCTTTCAGGATTTTCTCTTTGTCACTAAGACTTGTAAGTTTTACTATTAGTATTAGATGACAGGATGTGGAACTATTTTTATTGATTTTGATGGGGGTTCTCTGTGCCTCCTGGATTTTGATGCTTATTCCCTTCAGCAAATTAGGGAAATATTCTGCTGTAATTTGCCCCAATATACCTTCTGCCCCCCTCTCTCTTTCTTCTTCTCCTGGATTCCCAATTATTCTAATATTGTTTTGTCTTATGGTATCATTTGTCTCTTGAATTCTCCCCTTGTGGTCCAGTAGTAGTTTGTCTCTCTTTTGCTCAGCTTCCTTATTCTCCATCATTTGGTCTTCTATAGCAGTAATTCTCTCTTCTGCCTCATTTATCCTCACAGTAAGAGCCTCCATTTTTTATTGCATCTCATTAATAACTTTTTAAAAAAAATTATTTATTTCTTTTCAGCGTAACAGTATTCATTGTTTTTGCACCATACCCAGTGCTCCATGCAATACGTGCCCTCTCTATTACCCACCACCTGGTTCCCCAACTTCCCACCCCCGCCCCTTCAAAACCCTCAGGTTGTTTTTCAGAGTCCATAGTCTCTCATGGTTCATCTCCCGTTCCATTTTCCCTCAACTCCCTTCTCCTCTCCATCTCCCCATGTCCTCCATGTTCTTTGTTATGCTCCACAAATAAGTGAAACCATATGATACTTGACTCTCTCTGCTTGACTTATTTCACTCAGCATAATCTCTTCCAGTCCAGTCCATGTTGCTACAAAAGTTGGGTATTCATTCTTTCTGATGGAGGCATAATACTCCATCATGTATATGGACCACATCTTCTTTATCCATTTGTCCGTTGAAGGGCATCTTGGTTCTTTCCACAGTTTGGCGACCATGGCCATTGCTGCAATAAACATTGGGGTACAGATGGCTCTTCTTTTCACTACATCTGTATCTTTGGGGTAAATACCCAGCAGTGCAATTGCAGGGTCATAGGGAAGCTCTATTTTTAATTTCTTGAGGAATCTCCACACTGTTCTCCAAAGTGGCTGCACCAACTTGCATTCCCACCAACAGTGTAAGAGGGTTCCCCATTCTCCATAACTTCTCCAATACACGTTGTTTCCTGTCTTGCTAATTTTGGCCATTCTAACTGGTGTAAGGTGATATCTCAATGTGGTTTTAATTTGAATCTCCCTGATGGCTAGTGATGATGAGCATTTTTACATGTGTCTGATAGCCTCATTAATAGCTTTTTTGATTTCAACTATCAACTTTAGTTTTTTTATTTCTCCAGAAAGGGATTTTATTTCTCCAGAAAGGGATTCTCTGATATCTTCCATGCATTTTTCAAGCCCATCTAGCACCTTGATAATCACAATTCTGAACTCTAGTTCTGACATATTACTAATGTCTTTATTGATTGGGTCCCTAGCCATTGGTACTGCCTTCTTTTTTTTTGTGGTGAGTTTTTCCGCCTTGTCATTTTATCCAGATAAGAATAGATGAATGAGAGAACAAAATACTAAAAGGGTAGCAACGACCCCAGAGAATGGTTAGTGTATACTAACCAAATCAGAAGAAACCCAAAACTGGAGGGAAAAGAAAGGGACAAGAAAAGAACAACAACAAAAAAAATGAACAGAGCCACACACTTGATTTTGGGTATATTTTGCTCTGTTAGAAGAAACTATCTCCTAAATTTTAAAGAAAGAAAAACATATATATATATATATATATATATATATATATATAGGTAAACCTGATGAAAGAATCGAATATGACTATAAGGATGAAAATTTAAAAAGATTCTAAAAAATAAATTGATAAGAAGTTGGTTGAAAAAAGGAAAGGAAAAACAGAGGAAAGAATGTGACTAGGTTAGATTAGATTAGAACAAAGATATGTGCTAGATTTATAGTATATTTTGATTAATTAGAAGAAATTGTATCCCAAAATTTTAAAGAAAAAATACGTATCTGTATACAAAAAATAAGGTTAAATACAATGAAGGGATAAAATATGACTATAACAATGAAAATCTAAAAATATTTTTAAAAAGGTATTGATAAAATAGTTTTAAAAAGTTATAATTGGAAAGAGGAAAAATTAAAAAATAGAATAAGAAAAAAATAAAATAAAAAAAATTTAACTTTGATAGACTAAAGGATCATGGAAAAAAAACCATGAATTTTATGTGTTGCTTTCCCCTGGCTGTGGAGTTCTGCAGATCTCAGTGATTGGTCTTGGTTGGATGTTCTTGCTGATCTTCTGGGGGAGGGGCTTGTTGCCCTGCAAATGTCTTTGCCCCAGGGGGAGTTGCACCGCCATTACCAGGGGCGAGGCTAAGTAATGTGCTCGGTGTTAGTCTCCGTTGCTTTTGTTTCCTGAATGCTTTCTGTACAGCTTTGGAGGATGGGAATGAAAATGGCAGCCTCCCAATCTCCAGCCCCGTAGCAGCCGAGAGCTCAGGGCTCCACTCCTCAGTGTGCTCTCAGAGAAAAGCAGTCAGTCACTCCTGTCTCCCTAGTCTCTAGCCGCCCTCCGTGCTCACCCGGCCTGTGACGGAGGACTATCTATCTCTGGTGCACAGCCCCGTCTGGAGTCTCCAAATCCAGCTGATTCCTGCAGCGAACTTCCATGCAGCTCCTTCCGGAGAAGGAAGGTGAGTCTCCCTGGATCTGCTGCTTGTTAGGTCCCTGCCCAAAGAGCAGTGGCATGACTGTGCCAGTGGATCACAGTTTAAGGTAACCCCAAGCTGAGAGACCACTCCTCGGCTCTTTCTCTGTAGCCAGCTTCCCCAGTCCCATACCTGGGAGTGCTGCCACACTCAGATACCAGGGAGTCCTTTTGTGTCCCCAAGGGTCCTGAGACCACACTGTCCCTATGAGGGCTCCGCCCCCCCACTTAGCCTCTGGAGTGACGTCCTTCAGTGGAGCAGACTTCTAAAAGTTCTGAGTTTGTTCTCTGCTCCTCTCTCACTTGTGGGGAACTGGCCCCTCCCTCTGTGGTCTTTATTCCTGAATGTTGCCTTGAATTCATTTCTCCAAACATCCTGCCTTCCAAAAAGTGGTTGATTTTCTATTCCTAGAATTGCTGCTCTTCTTCTCTTCTCTCTCCTGTTGAGTCTGTAACTGTTCAGAATGGTTTGATAACTATCCAGCTGAATTCCTGGAACCTGATGATATTTAGGTCTCTTACTACTCTGTCATCTTGCTCCTCTTAAGAATCCCATTTTTAACATGTTAAGTCTGAGATGTTCATAAAACCTTCAAGTAAAGATTTCAAATGGGCTATTTTTATCTGAGTGTGGGCTCAGAAATAAAGATCTGATGTAGAGATGTAAGTTTGGGAATCACTAGCACACAAATAGTTTATAAATCTGTGAAAATTGATGAGATCACTTAGAGAATAAAGATGGAGAAGAGTGCCTAGGAGTAACCACTTGGACACTGCAAAATTTAGAGATAGAGGAGGAAGAGTTGGAAGTAGATGGAGGAGAAATGATCAGTGAGAAAACCTGGAGAGTTGAGTCATGGAAACCAAGAGAAGAGAGATTATTTCTGAGAAATAATTCTGGAAGAGCAAATAGGATGAGAATAGAGTAAGTCCACTGAATTTTGCAGCTCTGGTTTTGGTATTTCAATATAAGTAGTTGGTTAAACTTTTTGCTCTTTTTTTTTTTTTTTTTTAAAGATTTTATTTATTTATTTGACAGACAGAGATCACAAGCAGGCAGAGAAGCAGGCAGAGAGAGAGGGAGGATCAGGCAGAGAGAGGGGGGAAGCAGGCTCCCTGCTGAGCAGAGAGCCTGCCTGATGCAGGGCTTGATCCCAGGATCTTAAGATCATAACCTGAGCTGAAAGCAGAGGCTTAACTGAGCCACCCAGGTGCCCCTACTCTTTTAGTTCTTAAACTATTTATTGAAAAGGTAACCGAGTGAGAGATAGTCTATTATAGTATCATTGCCTACTCAAACAGAAAATTTTAGACCCTTTATTGTACATGAAAAATTTTTATAAATGACTGGCTTTATATTGTTTAATAAGTAATTCTTGGGATTTAGCTACTAAGTAATTATAGGGTATTCCAAAGAAGCTCCTGAATTCAGCAGTTTTTAAATGGTGGAAATTTCTAACCCTCATGTCAAGAGGAGTAATTTTAAAATATTGGGAGATTTAGCATACACCTCACATTATATCAGGTGGCAATCCTGGATTTTACCCAAGTGTAAAGTCAGCTTCTTTATGGACTCAATCTGGTAATAATGATAGAAACATATGAATGAAGGCTGAATAAAATAGCATCTATGTTGTACTGGTACATTTTTGTTTTGTTGCATTAAAATGAAAAGAAAGGCCTAAATTACATTTTGAAACCCATTTGTTGATGAAAGAGAATTAGTTTAGAGGCAATTACCTGTCACTTCTTTTTGGAGGCATGGCTTGAAGATCTCTTAAGTAGAAACTGTCTGGCAGTTCTGCCTCATAAGAAGGGGGCAATGAAAATGACAGGTGGAATCCTCTCTGGATGACCTGGGGCCTGAAGTGGGTCTTATTAATGCCATATTAATAGGTCCTTGTAACAAGCACCCAGCTCAAATAGAAGGGAGGCCAGTGCCCATAGACCCAATACTTTCTTCTACCTAATGGACTCTTGAATTCCTGAGCCCTTTGGTTGCTCTACTATAAAAGAGTAATGGTAGAAATGTATTCTCTTTTGTTTGTGTTTTTTTTCATATTACAAATAAACTTTCTTTTCCCTTTTTCTTTATTGTCAAGTAAACTGGAATATTAGCATTGAAAGCTCTTTCCTTCACTTTAGATGTTAGCTCCACTTGTGAATTTATAATCGCCTATACTTAAACACTGTGCATAACACAAACCCACCTCAAGCTGCTGACAATTGATTACTTAACAAGCTGAATTCAGTTTTGGTTTTCCTTCTGAGCATTGACCAAGACTTCACTTCCTGGAACATTTAAGTTCTGTTGGTAGCATCTCTCTTAATTCAAAATGAAGACTTGAAGTGTTAAAATGTATATAGGCACACACATATACTTATATATTTTGATAATATTTATGTGTTTCTAGCTAGATTGGGGTAAATTATTCTAACTGTACTCAATTTAGTCTTTCATTTAGCTTACTTTGTGAATAGAGGAACACTTTATTTTTTTAATTTTTATATGAGTATAGGTGATACACAATCTTACATTAATTGCAGGTATACAACTTGGTGATTTGACAGGTTTATACATTATGGAATGTTCACCACACCTGTAGCTACCATCTGTCCTAGTAAATCCCTATTACAATATCATTGATTGTATTCTTTATGCTCTGCCTTTTATTTCCATGACTTATTCATTCCGTAAGAAGAGGCATGTATCTCCCAACCCCTTCATCCATTTAGCCCAGCCCCTCACCCCTTTTCCCTTTGGAAACCATCAATTCTCTATATTTATAGTTCTGATTATGTTTTTTGTTTATTCGCTTTTTAAGATTCCATTTATGAGTGGAATCATATGATATTTGTCTTTCTCAGGCCAACAGACTCATGAAAAGATGCTCAACATCACTAATCAGGGAAATGCAAATCAAAACCACAATGAGATATCACCTCACACGTTAGGATGGTTAAAATAAAAAATAAGGGAAACACTTAACGTTATACTCTCCAGATCCATCCATGTTGCAAATGGCAATATTTCTTTCATTTTTTAAACAGTTGAGTAATATTCCATTGTGTGTGTGCGTGTATGTATACATACACACATATGTGTATGTGTATATATTATACGTATATATATACACACACACTTCTGTACCCATTCTTGGGGTTGTTTCCATATCTTGGTTGTTATAAATAATGCTACAGTAAACCTAGTGGTGCATATATCTTTTTGAACTCAGATAAAGAAAAATACCGTATGATTTCCTGCATGTGGAATTTAAGAAACAAAACAAATGAACAAAGAAGAAAGGAGAATAAAACCCCCACACTCTTAAATATAGAGAACAAACTGGTAGTTACCAGAGGGGACATGGGGAAGAAATGGGTGACATTGGTGAAGGGGATTAAGAGTACGCTTACTGTGATGAGCACTGAATAATGTGTAGAATTGTTGAATCACGGTATTGTACATCTGAACCTAGCACTGTGTGTTAATTATACTGGAATTAAAAAATAATTAATAGCAGCAATGTCCACAATAGCCAAACTGTGGAAAGGGCCAAGATGCCCTTCCATAGACAAATGGATAAAGAAGATGTGGTCCATGTATACAATGGGATATTACTCAGCCATCAGAAAGGATGAATACCCAACTTTTGCATCAACATGGATGGGACTGGAGGAGATTATGCTGAGTGAGGTAAATCAAGTAGAGAAAGTCCATTATCATATGGTTTCACTTACTAATGGAACATAAGGAATAACATGGAGGGCATTAGGAGAAGGAAAGGAAAAGTGGAGAGGGGGGAATCAGAGAGGGAGACGAATCATGAAAGACTGTGGACTCTGAGAAACAAACTGAGGGTTTTAGAGGGTAGGAGGGGTAGGGGAATGGGCGAGCCTGTATTAAGGGTATTAAGGAGGGTATTAAGGAGGGCATGTATTGCAAGGAGCACTGGGTGTTATATGTAAACAATGAATCTTGGAACACCTCATCGAAAACTAATGATGTATTGTTGGTGACTAACATAACACAATAAAAATAAAAAAATATTTATTTATTTTTAGAGTTTTATTTATTTATTTATTTATTTATTTGACACAGAGAGATCACAAGTAGGCAGAGAGGCAGACAGAGAGAGAGAGAGGAAAGCAGGCTCCCTGCTGAGCAGAGAGCCTGATGTGGGACTCGATCCCAGGATCCTGAGACCATGACCCGAGCCAAAGGCAGTGGCTTAACCCACTGAGCCACCCAGGCGCCCCTAAAAAAATAATTAAAAAAAAAGACAAGAAGCGACAAATGTTGGTGAAGATGCAGAGAAAAATGAACTCTCATGCGATATTGGTGGAATGTAAGTTGGTAAAGCCACTGTGGAATGCTTTCATAAGGGGGTAGAAAGAAGAGTGATATAGGATTTGGTATCTGATCTCATACATAGGGCTTTTTGTGCTTCAAAAAAAGAATTAACAAATTGTGTTTTTATTAATCTGGAAACCTTCTTGACTTTGTGAGGTGAGGAATTTATACAAATGGAGAATGTGTTTGGTAATTCAATTTCCTGATTTTTGAAGTATTTTATTGCAGAACTGAGTGTGAAGGCAGAGCTGGCTGCTCTTTAGATGCATAGCTGGCTTAGGCAATGGAGTGTGGACATGCTTAGAGTACCAGCAAAGAACAATCTGCTTCTAATATAGTAAAGAGAATTCTGAACCTGAGCTTTGCAAGGAGAACATTTAAACATAGGGTATTTAGGGGAACATGGGTGGCTCAGTCATTAAGCATCTGTCTTTGGCTCAGGTCATAATCCCAGGCGCTGTCATGGGGCTCCCTACTCAGTGGAAAGCCTGCTTCTCCTTCTCCCACTACCCCTGCTTGTGTTCCCTCTCTCACTGTATCTCTCTCATCAAAATAAATAAATAAAATCTTTTAAAAAGGCTATTTTAGGGGCGCCTGGGTGGCTCAGTAGGTTAAGCCTCTGCCTTCAGCTCAGGTCATTGTCTCAGGGTCTTGGGATCGAGCCCCGCATCAGGCTGTCTGCTCAGCAGGGAGCCTGCTTCCCTGTCTTTCTCTGCCTGCCTCTCTCCCTATTTGTGATTTCTCTCTCTGTCAAATAAATAGCTAAATCTTTAAAAAAATTTTTTTTGGAAAGGGTATTTTAATTTTCGTGTGTATGTAATTAGTTTTGTGCCATTTGAAAAATTATATATGATGTATTTAATCTCATCAGTGTTTATGCTTCTAAAGAACCTACTCTGGTCCTTGACTGACCGATGGTCATCCTCCATAGTGACATTTGGAGGGGTGGCAGGGTATTTTACCTAAAAATATCTAATAAAGACTTTCAGTTTCAGACATTGCCTTCCAAAGTTCTCTGTAACATGTAAGTGTAAAGAAGTGGAGAATTTATTTGCCAGTATTTTAAGGTGTGTGTGTGTGTGTGTGTGTGTGTGTGTGTGTGTTGTCTCGGATGGGGTGGGGAGCTTCTGATTCTCATGAGAATAATAAATGTGGCAAGGGATGAATTACATTTCCCAAGTGGCTGTGACAGGATTACATTCTTAATATCCTGGGTTTAGAATGTAATACATATGGAGCATCTCCTTGGTACTTGGAGTATAAGTATGCTGGATTAGGTAGATGCCATTTAGAGAGTTAAATTGAGTTAAATATACTTTTATGTATGTAATCACCAAAGCAATGTTCAGTTATTGTAGAAACCTTGTAAATCTGTAAAGGTATGAAGAAGAAAATAAAAATTACTCATTATTCCACCACCCAGAGATAGTTGCTATTAATTAATTTGTGTGTGTGTGTGTGTGTGTGTGTAATTAGAATACTATTTGTGGCTATGTGTGTATCTAGAAGGTGTTGTGATGGGCTGCTTGGATTCCCCTCTCTATGACATATATTTTTATAATAAAAGACTAAAAACGTTTTTTGTGTTTTTACATTTGTACTATAGTTATATATTTTTTGCATCATCTGCAATTTTTTTATTGTTATGTTAGTCACCATACAGCACATGATTAGTTTTTTTTTTTAATTTCTTATTTTTTTTATAAACATATAATGTATTTTTATCCCCAGGGGTACAGGTCTGTGAATCGCCAGGTTTACACACTTCACAGCACTCACCATAGCACATACCCTCCCCAATGTCCATAACCCCCCCTCCCCCTCTACTAACCCCCCTCCCCCCCCCGGCAACCCTCAGTTTGTTTTGTGAAATTAAGAGTCACTTATGATTTGTCTCCCTCCCAATCTCATCTTGTTTCATTTATTCTTCTCCTATCCCCCTAACCCCCCATGTTGCATCTCCACGTCCTCATATCAGGGAGATCATATGACAGTTGTCTTTCTCCGATTGACTTATTTCACTAAGCATGATCCCCTCTAGTTCCATCCACGTCATCGCAAATGGCAAGATTTCATTTCTTTTGATGGCTGCATAGTATTCTATTGTGTATATATACCACATCTTCTTTATCCATTCATCTGTTGATGGACATCTAGGTTCTTTCCATAGTTTGGCTATTGTAGACATTACTGCTATAAACATTCAGGTGCACGTGCCCCTTCGGATCACTGCATTTGTATATTTAGGATAAATACCCAGTAGTGCAATTGCTGGGTCATAGTGTAGTTCTATTTTCAACATTTTGAGGAACCTCCATGCTGTTTTCCAGAGTGGTTGCACCAGCTTGCATTCCCACCAACAGTGGAGGAGGGTTCCCCTTTCTCCGCATCCTCGCCAGCATCTGTCATTTCCTGACTTGTTAATTTTAGCCATTCTGACTGGTGTGAGGTGATATCTTGTTGTGTACTCTAGTTATATTTTAAGCCAAGCTTTAAAATTTTTGTATTATCATAGTGCCTGATATGGTGCTAAGCATGATTAGGACTTCAATAAGTTGTGACGTTTTTATGGATGGTTTTTTTCCATTATAATCCTATTTTAGTATGTATATATGTATGTATTTAAAACTATCTTATTTATTTATTTGAGATAGGGAGTGAAAGAGAGAGAGCCCAAGCTGGGGGGAGGGCAGCAGAGGGAGAGGGAGAAGCTGGCTCCCCACTGAGCAAGGAGCCTGATGTGGGGCTCGATTCTAGGACCCTGGGATCATGACCTGAGCTGAAGGCAGATACTGAACTGACTGAGCCACCCACATGCCCCAATTTTAGTTTTTAATGTCCCCCAAAATATTCATCCTTATATAAGCTTGCTTTATAGCAAATTTTATTGAGTGGCTCATTTGGTATCCAGTTATCTATCTCTGGCTATCTCTGGGTTATCTCTGGTTAGAACACTTAGAACTGAGAGTTTGGTGGGGCTAAATAGACTTTTGTCATTCTGTGATTTGATTTTTTGGTAACTGGTTTAGTTCCAGGTACATAACTGAAGAAGCATTCACTTGTACACTGAAATTTGTTTTGCTTCTTCATGATTTTGAACATTGCAAATATAAATGATTCACTTGTTGCATTTCTTATTAAGCTCTTTCTTATCTTACCCATGCAATTATAGATGGAAAGATGTCAATAGTTCCATAGTTGCAGTTCACTTGAACTTTGGGTTAGAAGGGAAAACAGGGCCATTTTTGGCCACTATAACTAAAAATTAAAATGAATAAAGTTCTGAGGAAAAAGAACAAAAGAACAATAATATGAGAATTTATGGTCTTCATGAAATTGAAAAGGAAAGACTCTCAGAAAACAATCCAATTAAACTGTGAGACATGAGATAAGCTCTTTAGAAGCTGACAGTTACTGCAATTCTCAGACAATTCAATTTTAGTTAGGAATAAATGGTGAACCTGTTGGTTTTGTCACATAAAATATGAAATTTCTACTATCCTCTTTCAGGATGGTTTTCAAACCATTGTAAAACTTCTCAAGACATTAAATATAAAATTGGATTTTAAAATTCATGCTCTCCTGAGTGTGCATCTGTGTTCCAACAATTTAGCTAATCTATATTAGAATGTAATGACTTGAGTCAACAAGCCTGATGAATGCCTTATAAGTGCAATCACACAGTGATAAAGAGACGTGACATTGACTATTTTGTGTAGTAGATTTCTACTTTTTCCTTCTATAGTCTGGATAAAAGTAAACTAATGAGAATTTTTTTTTTTTTGAGAATGTATTTTTAACAGACATCTTCCTTTCAGTGATTTCTTTCCCACTTACCGATTATATTTTTATTTAATTCCTATGTATTTTCTTTCTTAATTGACTAGTTTTCACTGTTCTGAATAAAAAGGTCTTTTCATGCAATTTCCCAGAACCCCATGATATATTTTAATGACTGAAATACAACAGAAGTAGAGCATAAACAACAAGATCAGGAGTCCCTTGTGCCCTCATCTTTTCTTCCTCTCAGGTTTCACGTTTCTCCCACTGCCCTGTGTGGGGAGAAAACTGTAGGTCCTTAGGCTTAGAACAAATTAACTTCAGGACAATATGGGTGCTTCATGGAGATGCAAGGCAGCATAATAATCATGTAACTTAAAAACCTATATGGCAAAATAAGAACATGCAGATTGTTTTAAACTTGGAAACTTAGTGTTTTTGTTTTCCTTTTATTCAGTGTACTAGATGGATATGAAATAAATAAACTCTCCTGGGAGGGTTTGATGATTAAACTGTCTCTGCTTGTGAGGACTGGAAAACTGATTGTTTGGTGGCCAAATTGTATGTTCATCATTTTATTCAACAACTCTTTGAGTATCTACCATGTGTCAGGTACTAGTTTACATTTTATGCAAATGAATAGAGAGATGTATGAGGAGAAATGTATAGGGAGAGCTATACAATTAGAAATACAAATATCTGGGGATGCCTGGGTGGCTCAGTTGGTTAAGCGGCTGCCTTTGGCTCAGGTCATGATCCCGGTGTCCTAGGATCGAGTCCTGCATCGGGTTCTTGCTGGGCAGGGAGCCTGCTTCTCCCTCTTCCTCTGCCTGCCACTCTCTGTCTGCCTGTGTTCTCTCTCTCTCTCTCTCTGACAAATAAATAAAATCTTAAAAAAAAAAAAAAGAAATACAAATATCTGATTTAAAAAATGTGCTGTGAAAAAAAGTAAGGGAGTGAAAGTTGAAGGACTATAGGCTCCTAGGAAGGAGACTATTTTAGGTAATGATTTAGGCTCTGGGTTTAATCAATTATTGTCTTTGTCTCTTCAGACTGCTATAGACTGAGTGCCTTATAAACAACAAATATTTCTCACAGTTCTGGATGCTGGGAAGTCTGAGATCATGGTGTTGGCAGATTGGGTGTCTGGTGAGAGCCTACTTCCTAGGTGGCTGTCTTTTTGCTGTAACATCACATGATAGAAGTGGCTAGGGGGCTCTGTGGAGTCTCTTTTTGAGAGCACAGTCCTATTCATGAAGGTTCCACCCTTGGGGCTTAATCATGTCCCAAAATCTCCACTTCTTGATACCATCACATTGAGCATTAGTTTTTAACATATGAGTTTTGGGGGGCTATAAACACTTAGACCATAGCAGCCACCAAAGTGTTTTATTAAAAAGGAGGGATGATAGGGTTTGAGGGAAGAGGCAGGGTATCCTGGAGAAGCTGGAGGGAGCATGGGGACACCTGAAACTAAAAAGAAAGATCTTTGGGCACTGCTTCCAGAACGTACTGTTCTTGGCTATATTTCGAAGATGTAGTCAGGGGGCACCTGGTGGCTCAGTCGGCTAAGTATCCAGCTCTTGATATCAGCTTAGGTCATGATCTCAGAGTTGTGAGATGGAGCCCCTTGTCAGACTCTGCGCTGGGTGTAGTGCTTTCTTAAGATTCTCTCTGTCCCTCTCCTTCTGTCCCTCCCCCACTCATGTGCATGCCCCATTTTCTCTCTCTAAAAAAACAAAACAGAAAAAAA
The DNA here is from genome assembly GCF_922984935.1 of Meles meles. NCBI lineage: Eukaryota > Metazoa > Chordata > Mammalia > Carnivora > Mustelidae > Meles > Meles meles. Next base: position 97,785,111 of record NC_060071.1, on the reverse strand, counting down.
CCCCAAAAACAAAAACAAAAAAACAGAATACAGAGGGGATGTTGTGTGAGCAGGGAGGCAATATCAAGTGCTGGTTTTCTAGCCTCAGTAGACTTTCATGTCCTGTTTGTGGCAAACGAAGCTGTAGGGGGCTGCTGGATTTGGAGTAGACCATGAAGGCCCGCTCACAGGCATGACCTGTTTGAGGAGATGACCAATGGCCAGAACAGTCTTCCACTGTACCACTGTTAATTAAGACTATAAAGCTTTGGCTTAACCTTGGGAGTGTGTGTGGGAGCCCCAAGAATACCTCAAGTTTCTGCTGGCCAAAAATTATATTGGACTATGGTAAATAGAAGTGATTTTTTTCACATGTGAATTTGTTGACTGAGATTTATATTGGCTATATTTAAATGACTTTCCCAAGCTCCATTTCGCCCCTCTCTATCCACTCTAGTCTCATCCTACTCAAATGGTAAGCACATTTATTTGCCTATTTTAACCTGAGCATTATTTGAACAATCTTGCTCTCAGAAGTTTACCAAAGATTTGATCTTTCATGGCTGTATTTCAGCAGCGCAAGAATAATTCACTGGGGTGAAAGTTAATTTTATTGCTTAATTTTATTTTACATGTTAAAGTGCTACCTGTCTTTAAGGAAACCTAAATTTAAGTCTTAATTTTTAAACAGTTACTGTTTCTTTTGAAAAGACTATGGAGAAATAGATTGCTTTTGATGTCATTTTTTTTATTCTAGGAGGTCATGGTATATCTATTTTTTGGCAGCTTTGAAATTTGAGGAAAAGAGGTCTAAGTGACAATTTTTATCTCTTTCAGAAAAATAGTTGTGAAGTTTCTATGCCAACATTAATGATTTTACCAAAATGTTGATGGGTAATGACCCATTGAATTATAGCATTAAAAATCTGACTAGAAATATTGTGTAAAAAACCAAGGTTGATATTTTACTGAACTGTTATGAAAACTTTTCTTCTTCTTCTTTCCTTGCAATGGGATGCTGAAATTTTTTAGTTTGCCTGAAATAGGAATTGAAGCTGTGTCCCCTTCTTATTCTAACTCTTGATATGTTGACTCAGGAATGGATAGAGTCAGATAGTGAGGGATACTAAGAAACATTTCTCTAACTTCTCTAACAATTGAAGTTCTACTTGTCTTAGGTGCCAGCTAAAGTGTAACCTCCATGTGAATCCTTTTCCAGATCCCTCTAGCTACAATGATTACTTTATCTTTGGTGTTTCTCAGTTTTCCATTTTACACTCTATGGTAGGAGGATTGCCAAATAACTGCACCCCCTCAACCTTTCCCAACCTTACAGAGAGAGACTGTAACTCAAAAGTATACAACCTGGACTGGGACCTTTACCAGGGAGACAGGGTGCAGCTCTGTGGCTCTCTCTGCTTGGTCTCAACCCAGTTGAAAAGAACTACGGTGTTCTGAGTGAAAATGAGTTGTCTGTTGTTTCGTCATGGTAGGCCAGAGCCCTACTATTGGAGAAAGGGTTTTTTATTGTACATAGAGAATTATTTATCTCCAAGAAAAGCTAATGTTTGTTGCTGAGAAAAGTGCTTATTTAATTGGTCCCTTAGTAATGGAATGAGCAGGCTTGCTACTATTGCAGGAGGGAAACTGGAACTGGGATTGGGGGAGGGGGACACACTGTTTACTTTAGCTAAAGAACTGTGATAGAATGAGGGTAATATGACTGTTCACCACCTGATGGGAGGAAGAAATTGAGAATAGGCTCTTTATGTGTAAAATAGGTAGTGGGTGGACAGGCATATCAGCCAGAAGAGCAGAGGCACTATGAAGGTTATGGAATAATGGAATTATTATAGGAATTAGACTTTATACAGTTGAGGAGGTGTGCAAGTGAAGATCTGGAAGGAAAGTTGCAGGATCAGAAAAGAAACGAACCACCAGTTCATCTGAGAAGCTAAGCATGTCTAGCCACCAAAGAGGGGCTGTAAAGGGGCAAGCTTTTGCCTCTTTGTGGCTCTTGCCTCTGGTGGATCAGCCAATTATCTGGGGGCTGGGGGCTGGGGTCAACAAGGTCAGCATTTGAGAAGAAGTGTTTGACCCAGAACAGGGGAGAGTGTGGATAAAATGTAACTGGCTGATTACTTTTGCATGTCTCCATTTCCGTATTTGTCAACAATGACCCCCAAAGAGTAATGGTCACTGTTTTACTTCTGCCTTCCAAATCTCATGTGAGTTCTTTTTTTCTCCAACCTACCTTAGAACCATACAGGGAAGGGGATCCTGGGAAATGTAGTTCTTTTGTTTAACATTGCAATCCCTCCGTAAGAGGGCAATGGACTTTAAGGCAGTGGGCCTGATCAGAAGCAGAGGGAGCTACGAGATGATTATCTTCCTTATAAAGGATGAAAGCCAACATCTTGAGATGCCTCACTTAAGTGGTACATGGGAAAGTCTTAAAATGGCAGTTTGTCTATTCTGCACTATATTTCTCTTCTGAACTTCCTTCAGTGAAGAACTTAGTATCTATTAGAACTATCTAATGTTTTGGAGGCCAAAAAGACAAAGTGGCAAGGAAACAGTAACTGTGTATTAATTAATTATGATTTTCATAGTGGCAGAAAACCCAAATAAGAGTAGCTTAAACAAATAGGGATTTATTTTTTGCATAGGGTAAACAGTCTGGGTGAATTCCATTCTGGGCTGGAGTAGATGCTCAGTAAGGACATATAGGACTCAGGTTCTTTAACTTTTTCTACCTACCATTCTTAGCATGTTGGTTTTTTGGTGCTTGTGCATGTTTCTGCATGGTCTTAAGATGTCGGCTTAGTTCCAGACATTACATTTGCTTTTAAGACATAAAAAAGAAGAATAGGACCCAAACCCTCCCCTGTCATGTAGAAATCTTCCCAGAAGCCCACTCTCAGACTTCCCCTTCTGTGCTATTGGCCAGAACTGGTTCACACGGCTACCTCAAATTTCAAAAGAGGATGGGAAAGAACTATCACAAGTGGAAAGGCATTACTTTGACAGTTTCAATTTGATCATGATTCAACTTTTGGGCCAGCAGGAGGAAGCATGACTTCTTTGATATTTACCTGAACACAAAATGATGTTATGCTTGTGCAGAGGGGAGAAATGGTAATGGTAGGCAGGGAGGATGCTTGTAATAGCCAAAGAATAGCAGCTCCCACAGCGAGTTTTGCTGTTCCCTGTTTCCTGCTGGGTCTCAGGAGAAAAGGGAACATCTACTTTAAGAGCAGACTATGTTGGAGTGTCTTTATTGGCTCTTAGTGGCAGCAGAGTACAGATAACTACAACTCTGAAGGCCCTGGAGAAGAATTCACCTGTTGTGAATACATTCTGAATATCTTTTTAAAAAAATTTTGTATTCTGAATATCTTGAAAATTAACAAATGGAATCCTTTAAGTTAGAACTGTGGTTGGTGTCTGGGTTATACCTCTATCACAAGTCTTTTAAAGATATTGTAATTGTTTTACATCTGACCCTTCTTGAGGGTACCCCTTGAGGATAGCAACCTTATCTTATTTATCTGTGTCATAACATCCAGCATGGTATCTGCCCCGAAGTGAATCCTGACTGTTCCTTGGAGGAGAAAACTCTCCCAGAGAGCCCTTATATGGCTCTTAGTGGCCTGTGGTTACACATTTGAATAACTTGGAGAAAATTTTAAATTCCAATACGTAGGTCGTATCTGAAGCCTATGGAATCAGAATCTCTGGGGGTAGGACCCAGGCATCAGTGTTTTTAAAAGCCATATTTGTTTTTGTTTGTTTTTAATCTTTTTTTAAAAAATTTAATTAATTTATTTTTTCAGCATAACAGTATTCATTGTTTTTGCACAACACCCAGTGCTCCATGCAATACGTGCCCTCCCTATTACCCACCACCTGGTTCCCCCAACCTCCCACCCCCGCCCCTTCAAAATCCTCAGGTTGTTTTTCAGAGTCCATAGTCTCTTATGGTTCGCCTCCCCTTCCAATTTCCCTCAACTTCCTTCTCCTCTTCATCTCCCAATGTCCTCCATGTCATTTGTTATGCTCCACTAATAAGTGAAACCATATGATATTTGACTCTCTCTGTAAAAGCCATATTTTTAAAGCTTTTCAGGTGATTCCAGTATGCAGCTAAGGTTGAAAGTCACTGCAATAGAACATCTTCAGCTCTTTTTCTTTTTAAAATACTCCCTGGGGAAGTACAAAACCCACAGAGCAAATATCCAGTGGTGTTAGGGTCTTAAACAAGTTCTGTGCTTGGGATTCTTGAGGGGCTATTTCTTACTGGAATTCAAGTAGTAGTTAAGGTGTGCAACCCTAACAACGATAGTGTATTTCATTGAAAATATCTTTTAATTGTGTCTATTAACAATCTTCATAAGGAAGAGACCATAGTTAGGAATGAGATGAAATGATACCATCAGAACTATAGCAGTAATAATGACATTACATAAGTTAGTGACCCCTCCCCGCTCATGGATCTCTAAGAATGACATAACTAAAACCAGGCTCAGATCAAGATTTTGGTCCCTCTTTCCTACTCTCTCATTGCTTCATCCCGTCTCCCAACTCCTGGTTGCCCTAGGCAGCGCTAAATTTTCATGTTGTCACTATATAGAGTTGGCAATACTAAGGGCAAGAAGAGGTCTTTCTGGATATAATAGATGAGAACAGATACTGCTCCTTTGGAGTAATATCAACATTTTATTTCCTGAGTCTTTCCCCAACTGTAATTAGATTTAAATTATGTCCTCTGGTCTTGCATGTACTTGGTGAACAATAAATATTAACTGAAAGGCAGCATGGCAAAGTGGATAGAATAGATAGGCCTGGCTTTGAGATTTGGTTCAACTGCGTATTAGCTCTATTATTTAAGACTAATTACTTTCTTTCTTTCTTACTTACTTATTTTCTAATCTTTGGGGTCCTGATTTATCAATCTTTCTAATCCTTGGGATCCTGATTTATCATACGTGAACCAAAATGTCTGTCTTTCAGAGATGGTGTGATTCTTACCAGCTTTAAAACACATTTCTGTATCTCCCACGAAACCATACCAAACTAAACCAAATAATGATGCCTGCCCACCCCCCCCCCACCCCGCCCTGTCTTAGCTCAGGATGCTATAACAAAAATACCATAGTCTGGGTGGCTTAAACAACACTTATTTCTCAGCTTTGGAAGCTGGGAAGTCCAAGATCGCAGTGCAGGCAGATTTGCTTGTTGGCAAGGACCCTCCTCCTGGCTTGCAGATGGCTGCCTTCCCACTGTATCTTCATATGATGTAGAGAGGAAGCTCTGATGTATCTTTTTATAAGGATACTAATCCTGTCATGGAGGCTCCACCCTCATGACCTTCTCTATACTTAATTACCTCCTATTTGCATCAGTTTGGGCTGTTAGAACAAAGTGCCATAGACTGGGTGGCTTATAAACAACAGAAATTTCTCAGTTCTAGTTCCAGAGGCTGGAAGTCTGAGATCAGGGTGTGTTAGTTTGCTAGAGCTGCCATGACAAAATACCATGTCTGGCTTGCATAAGCAATAGAAGTCACAATTCTCGACGCTAGAAGTGTAAGATCAAGGTGTCAGCAGGTTTGGCTTCTCTTTAGGTCTCTCTCTTGGTTTGCAGGTGGCCACTTGCTCACTGAATCCTCACATGGTCTTTTCTCTCTGTGTGCACCCTAGTGTCAGTGTGTCTGCATTTCCTCCTCTTACAAAGACACCAGTCAGATTGGATTGAGGTCCATCTTAATGGTCTCATTTTAGTTTACTTACCTCTTTAAGGCCCTGTCTCCAAATAACGGTTACTTTCTGAGAAACTGGGAGTAGGGTTTCAACATAAGAAGTTTGGGGGGATCACAATTCAGCCCATAACACAGCCCATAAGTGTATGATTATTACTCAAGTTCCAGTGGTTTATAGTCTCAGTAAGGACGGGGATTGTGTCTGTTGTGACTCATTCGTGTTGTTACCTGATCTGGCAGCAACCTAGACAGTCTATTTATTCAATAAACGAACAATTATGAATTAGAAGAACCTAGCAGAGTAGGAGACACAAATGTTCTACAACTGGTAGATGCTATTAGCAGTGATGATGATGAACTGATGGTTCAGCTGGCTCAGGAGATCACTCAGTTTGGTTCTCCTGATCTCATTGCTCTATTAGCATTTTCAATGAGCATATCTGAGGTCTTGCTGCTGAATTAAATCTTCAGGCTTTCTTGCGAAGGTTTAACCAAGTGCCACAAGGGAAAATGGTACTGTAACTATAGATCAGTATCAGGATTATATCAGTAAATATAGACCAATAATGATAGATTTCCTGTGACTACTCTTCTAACTTATTTGTAAGAAATTCTCTTTAAAGCTTATTTTATGATTGACATGCAAACCCTTTCCTGAAATAGATGTACAAATCCCTTCCTGAAGTACTACTTTTCCCAGTCCTCTTTGTTATAGAAACATAGAAATGAAACAGAAAAATTGTTGATTGGCTATGTTTTATTTAACAGAATGGTATTGGTGCTTTGATCTTCACTATAAAATTGTATAAAATGCATTCACAAATTAATACATAATGAAGGCCCATTAATATATTTTTGACTATTGTATTATGTTGAATTAATTTGCATTAATTTTCTCTACTTTTATATGTGATTTGAAAGTAAAATGAACATATATTAATATTTCTCTTAAATATGTTTATATTTTTCTCTTTTTCAGTTTTTTAAGATAAAAAAATTGATTAAAATGAAAGTATAAAAGTTGATGTGATGGATAGTGTGGATTTCAGTTTTTCAGAACACTTTTTATGCAACCAGAAGAATGTAAAGAGGCTAGGCCTAAACCTACCTAGGATTTAACTCATTTTCCCTAAAATAATAGGAAAACTCATTGGGCCAAGACAACAAGCTTTTATACTTGCTGTTTGCCCAACCTTGTCATTTATCTTTCTGATCACTAGATGTCAGTGTTGTTTCATTGCAAACGCAGATGTTGGGATGACCCAGGGGCCTAAGAGGATTTTATCTGACTGCTAATCAACACTTTGCACCCTTGCTGGCTTCCATGGGTCCTGAAAGTTCTTTTAGCATCACAGAGATGAAAAAGACCTTATGTCCTCACAGGCTGCACAGAATGTACATTCTTTTATTAGGCAGATGAATGATGAAGGACAACATGTTTCAAAGAGCCAAAGGCAATTTTTGCTTAATAATAACAACCACCAACAGATATTAAATGCTTATTATGTGTTAAGCATGGTGTTAAGCATTTTGTATAGATTCTCTTATTTAATGCTTGCTTCGAAAAACTACAGGAAAAATTTTACTTTTATTATACTTAAAGTTCACATGTGAAGAAACTGAGGTACAGAGAGGTTAAATGATTTGCTCAGGACCACAGAAGCAGTATATAGCAGAAAAACACTTCAAACACAGGGAGGCCAATTACTGAACTTAATTTTGCTCTTAACGGCTATACTATGTGGGCTCACCTTTAAATTAATCACAACCAGGAAGAATCTTTGTTAAAAAACCAGTATAGAGAATAGGTATTTTGAAAGAAACTCATTTAGGAATTATTGTTAAGTATAAATGGTATATTGTGACAGTGTAGAAGTCCTTGAAATATGAAATCCTCATTTCTGAGTATTTTTAGAAAATGTAAGCAATTTTTTTTCCCTTTTTGAATGCCACATGATCGCAAAGGGATGATGTTTGTTGAATGACCCGACCCCTTAAGGAATGACCTTTTGTGTGCTGATGTTAGACATGCTTGCATAGACATTTGTTGTTAATGATATCTCTAGGCCATAGGCAGTGATGATGCAGCAATGACATACGGGCTCCAATTGATATTTTTTTGGTGACTGGAGGCTATTATCATGAAAGCCTTTTGAATGAACCACAGGAAAATTCTAGGTGACTATGGTTTTTACTAATCTAGCTGGGAGCACAGTCAATTAAGTGAAACATGGAACTTTTTTTTTTTTTTTTAAAGATTTGATTTATTTATTTGAGAGAGAGACAGAGAGCATGAGTGAGTAGAAGGGCAGAGGGAAAGGAAGAAGTCGACTCCCTGCTGAGCAGAAAGCCTGATGTGGTACTCAATCCCAGGACTCTAGGGTCATGACCTGAACCTTAACTGACTGAGCCACCCAGGTGCCCCAAACATGAAACATTTAAAAAGAGCCTTCTAGAAGGCAATTAGGCAATATATTTCAAAACATCAATGCATACATATAATTTAAAGTAACAATTGCCTTCTAGAAATGTGTTCTAAGAAAACAGTTTTTTATTAATCTACTGGGATATTTATCAGAGCATTGTTTTTTTTTCCCTTTTTTTTAAGATTTTTATTTATTCATTTATTTGACAGACAGGGATCACAAGCAGGCAGAGAGGCAGGCAGAGAGAGAGGAGGAAACAGGCTCCCCGCAGAGCAGAGAGCTCGATGCGGGGCTCAATCCCAGGACCCTGGGATCATGACCTGAGCCAAAGGCAGAGGCTTTAACCCACTGAGCCACCCAGGTGCCCCAGAGCATTATTTATAATAATAAAAAATGAAATGACCTGTAATCTCAGAGATTAGTAAATACAATTTAGTTACTAATATAATTAATAGAATATTTAATAATATCCAAAATATTTATAGTATATTATAAAGTTTGCAAACCTCTATTCTGTGGGATCCCAATATTATAAAAACTAAAACCATATTTAAAAAAAAGATTGTATTGGGGCGCCTGGGTGGCTCAGTGGATTAAGCCACTGCCTTCGGCTCAGGTCATGATCTCAGGGTCCTGGGATCGAGCCCCGCATCAGGCTTTCTGCTCCGTGGGGAGCCTGCTTCCTCCTCTCTCTCTGCCTGCCTCTCTGCCTACTTGTGATCTGTCTGTCAAATAAATAAATAAAATCTAAAATAAAAAAAAAAAAAGATTGTATTTATTTATGAGAAGGAGAGCAAGTGAGAAAAAGTAGCACAATTGAGAGGTGGGTAGGAGGAGAGGGAGAAAGAGATGCAGACTCGCTGCTGAGCAAGGAGTCTGACATGGGACTCAACCTCAGGCCCCTGGGATCATGACCTGAACCAAAGGCAGATACTTAACTGACTGAGCCATCAGGTGTCCCTGAATTTTGTTTTTTAACTATATATAGGCATGAGAAGAAGATTGAAGTATACAAAAATATGTTAGTAGTTACTTTTTGAAGTGATAATGGATGACTCATTTTCTTTGCCCTTTTTTCTTTTTTTTTTTTACACATAATAACGTGTTTACTTATGAATTAGAAAAAAATCTGACAAGCTATTTTTATTTTTTAAGATTTACATAAACTTTTTAAAAACTAGCTTCAAAGTTTAGGTTATGTAGAAAAGCTGACTATTGCCATTTGTTTTCTAATATCATCAGTGTTGTTAATTCATGGTGTGTGTGTGTAGTGGGGGCAGGCAGGAAGATAAGAGGTAAGTCAAAAGAGTTACTCAATTTTATCTCTCCCCCAAAGGAAAAGTTGGATGATTAAATAAAAAAAAATCTTAGATACTCTTTTATACAACTTGAGGATGATCAGTGAGGCTTTGGTCAAGTGATTCTCAGACAAGTTCCAATTTAGTGTTTCTAAAAAGAATCATTGAGCTTTTGTAGGCCACATATTTGAAGTCACTGTCATTTGTGGTTGATGTGAGTTTGTCCCATTTCATTCATATTTAGTCAGTTTCCTTAACATGAAAGCAAAATGATGTATGAGGTACTCTAAAATCTGTTGCTGCTTTTAATTTTGCTTCTTCACTATCTTGACTGATCCTTTTAGATTTGTTGTTTTTTCTTTTCTTTTCTTTTTTTTAAGATTTTATTTATATATTTGACAGTCAGAGATTACAAGTAGGCAGAAAGGCAGGCAGAGAGAGAGGAGGAAGCAGGCTCCCTGCTGAGCAGAGAGCCTGATGTAGGGCTTGATCCCAGGACCCTGGGATCATGACCTGAGCCGAAGGCAGAGCCTTTAACCCACTGAGCCACCCAGGTACCCCGATTTATTGTTTTTTCTTTTAATATGAGAATGCATAGTACAAGGATTCTGGTTTATTTTATGAATGTTAAACATTATTGAAATCACATAATTCTAATTAGACAGTGAATGCTCAATTAAACAATTCTGACATGGTCTCAGACTTTTCTTTTGGGGATTTTGCTGAGCAATTTCTTTGCAAGCATATTTATCTGCTTTTAAAATAGCTTTCAAGTTTTGTGAAGTGAAGGCTTTTACTATCAAATCATTTTAAATTGGAGTGGTATCAATCAATATGTGTTTTTAACATACTGAATATTATGAAACATCCATACTGAATGTCAGAGCTTTGGAAGGACATTCCTTCATTGATCACAGCTTGAAACTGAGCAGAGGATGGACAGAACTATGACTTAATAATGGTAAATCTTCTTGTAGCAGACCTTTGAACTTCTAGTCTCAACTTGCAAAGCCTGTTGGTGACAGTCGTGGCTAAGTTGATTAGTTACTGTCCTGATGTTTGGAATTCTAGCTCTAAACTTGTATTGAGTTGAAAACTTTAAATACCTTGTTCCCAGAAAGGTTTTTTGTTTTTTACTTCTATCTAGAAATAACCCACCTCCCCCTCCCCCTCCACCCTTGAGTGCTTGTTCTGTGCTTCCTTACTGAACAAAGTTACTGGACAGACTTTTTTCTGAATATGTATGAGATTTTGGTCATAGGCGTGTTTTGGTGATGCAAATGTGGGCTGGAAATTACAACAGATGATGCAAATGTTGGCTAAAAATCACGATTCAAAGAGTTTTACTGCAGAGAAAAATCTGAAGTTCATGCTGCAGCGAACCTGGTTACATCAAATCACACTGATTCCTGGCTGTAGCATGTTATAGCACTGCTCAAACTGGCCTTGGCTTCCATTTTCTTCCATTCAAATACTGTCCCAACCTGGAACTATCACAGTGAAATGCATTCAAGATGGCTATTTGATGGAAAATGGCATCTTTGGTTGCATCTTTTAGTACTGGGTTATAAGGTTCAGTAACTGAAGTAGTTTTTTTCTTTTTCCTACTTAGTTGTGTTCGTGCTTAGAAACACAGCCTGTAAATGAAAACGCTATAGGGAAATAACATAGACTATACAGATTTCCCTATGTCATTTGGAAAAGAAGTGTATGTTACTAAGAAAGAGTTGCTTTTTGCAATAGTCCATTCAAGTTTAAGTTCTTTTGCTAGGTACTATAGTGTTTAGGGAAAAAACCCCACAAAGATGCTTATCTAAAAAATACAATTTTTTGTTTTATTTTGTGTTGTGTAAAGTAGAATAATGGAGCCCAATGGCTTCTGAGTCCAAGAATGTAAAATTTAAAAAAGTAAAGTAGCAAAAATGACTGATTATCTTTTAATCACAAATGTAGGTGATACATAGATTACAAGCCAAATTTTAAAACTAATTTAGGCTCCATAGCTCAGGGGTTTGAGTACTGGTCTCGTAAATTTTAAAACTAATTTATTTTAACAAATCTAAATTTTACTTTGACGAGCTATTTTACATAGCCTATGAGCCAGGCACTATTCTAAGTATTTTGGTACTTCATGAGTGTTCACTTACTTAAACCTCATGATAATGCTATGAATATTGGTATTAAAATTATCATCAGCAACCCATTTTCCAGATGGGTACTTGCTTATGTTGAAATAGCAAGCAGTTAGCAGAGCGAGGGTTCAAGCCCAGAGTCTGACTCAGGAGTGTAGTCTATCCCCGGCTCTTCAGGGCTGGTGACTGTTGTCAGATCCCTTGATTGGAGGGAGTGGAGCCTGGATTTGTGCCCCTCACTGGACTTGACGGAGGGTTGCAACACAGGGTGACTGCATTTCCAAGCCCAATGGCCACTGTGATCACAAACCCTCCCCAAAAGTTTCTTTTGGGTTAATTCAACAAAATAACTATTTTGTACTTGAGGAGAGAGAAGGGGAATTTTCTTGAAAATGTATGGGAAGGTAGAAGTAAAGAAGTGAACTAGAGAGGTGGTAATCTTTCAAATGTGCTATGTTGTACTATATGTGCCATATACATATATATATATATGTATACATATATGTATACATATATATGTATATACACATATATATGTATATATACATATATATGTATACAAATCCTCTTCAAAGGAAATTGAGGTCAGGACATATGAAATATATATATTTCATATATATATACATATATATGTATATATGTATATGTATATGTATATATGTATATGTATATGTATATATATATGTATATATATGTATATATGTATATATATGTATATATATGTATATATGTACATATATATACATATATATGTATATATATATGAAATATATATATTTCATATGTCCTGACCTCAATTTCCTTTGAAGAGGATTTAGCAGAGGGCAGAAAGTATCTGAACAGGAGAGAAGAGATGATAGGTAGGAGAAGGAAGATTGATCTGAATGGGTTGGATAGATTGGTAGGAGGTGACTGACTGACAGAACCATCTCTATCATCTGTAAATGCAATGTCAATTCCCTTTCAAGGAATCTAGCCCATTTTTTTTCACTCTTTCTCGCCCAAATCCCATACACTGGCACACTCCTTATTTAGCCATCTTTTTCTGAATGTGACTCTTAAGAAACTTCACAGAAACTATTATATTTGGGTACCTCCTAGGTTGGCAATTTGCCAAAAGTTTACCAACTAGTAACCAGATTCCTTTAAAACAAGGATTAATGGAAGTTAAGAGAATTTCTTTAAGTCCTTAGACTGCAGTTTCGGTCTCTTAGCTGAGAAGAGCAAAATTGTGTAGGCAAACTACAGTCTTAGAATTCAAGTTACTGACAACCAATACTATTTTCTCATTCTAATGTCTTTTCATAAAAATAGAAGCTTTTTAAAAAAAGATTTTATTTATGTGTATGTGTGTGAGAGAGAGAGTACACAGGCATCCGCACAAGCAGGTTGGGGGGGGGGGGCAGAGGGAGAAGCAGGCTCCCATCAAGTACGGAGCCCAACCAAGTTGACTAGATCCCAGAATTCTGGGATCATGACCTGAGCGGAACTCAGACACTTAACCAACTGAGCCACCCAGGTGATTCAAAATAAAAGTTTTGAGAGTAAATTCTTGTAATCATCATCATCATTATCATCAAGATGTTTAGAAACCAAGTTTTCAGGATAAAGAAGTCTATACTATTTTAGAAAAGGGAAATTCTGGCTCTAGAGATGTTTCTAAATTAAAGCCAGGGCACAGAAACATTGTCAAGCAACAATTTTGAAGCATTGTAATTTCAAAATTTTCATTTGGAACATTCAAAAATCATTTTTTTCTGTGTTGAAGAGTCAGTAATAGTGCATTTAGACTCTGCTATTTTTGTTTTTCTTTGAATTGTCAGTATGTGGTAAATAAAACTCAGAACACTATTTTTCTTTTTCCCTTGGCTTAAAAATTTGGCTTTAGGTGGAAAAGACACTGCTGTGTTGACCCTGGGCTTTTTAAAGCTCTGTTACATAAACTATAAATGGTTTCTTAACATGCCCCTCACATCTCAAATATCTTTGTCCAACAAGGACTCCAGAATAACAAAATGTGCATCTGAGGCTTTGACACACACAATGAAAATAAAAAGAGGAAAGGGGAATTCACTTCTTATTAGGGTGGCTTAAGCAAGTGAGAAGAGACAAAGGGAAGAATGACCTTATTAGCCTTCTATAAAAGAATTGGGGTGTTTCTTTTTCTGGTCTCTAAAGAATTCAGTTGGATAGGTTGGTGAATGAAAACATATTCAAATGTGAAATAGCTTTTAAGGAATTCTTTTCTTGAAAGTGCCCTTTGTCCTCTTAGTTCTTATTTCAGACAATACCTTTCTTATGAGTATTTCCTTTTGATTCTGTAGGGAAAAAGGAAACAAATTTCCCCTCTTATGAGAGATCACCAAGGGGCAGAGGTAAGGAGAGAAGGGGAAAACCGGGGAAGGATGGGGAACAACAAATGCGTAGAGGAGAACAATTAGCACACTGTATTCATCCTGGAAAATGTTTTGCTTCAGGTCCCAGTGGGATCAATTTTAGAGCTATAGTTTCCAGTCTGTATGTAGGAGAGATGCATAAAATAACTTGCCTGAACACTTGCTTACAACTGAATTTCAGGTTTTCTCTGTCTGGTTTCAATTCTGCATATAAAATAAGAGCTTAGGCTTTATTGAAATCCTGCTTCAGTATATCCCGGTGGCTTAGTGGACTAGAGAGGAAAACAGAATTCCAAAAGACTGTAGCTTTTAAAATATATCTTAGTACAAAGAGACCCTTGACACACCAGTCTTGATCTTGCAGATTCTATTACTGAGAACCTTGGCAAAATTGATTAGTTACTTGTATAAGGTCTGAGGCTATAACCTTGAGCTCATGCAGAGTTGAAAATTTTTAATCCTTAGTTTCTAGATGTCCCTTTTAGCATCAACAGCAGCAATAAAAACGAATCAGGAACTGTAATATGTAGTATACCCAAAGAAAAAGAAATCTCAGGAAAACATGCTCCCGTGGAGTGCTGCTCATTTGGTTTATACCATTGGCATCCTCTCACCCTCACCTCTAAGCCCAGATTATGGTCTGGTAAAACCAATCTAGTCAGGGCCTAGAATTTTTTTTTTTCTATTAAAAAAATTTTTTTGAAGATTTTATTTATTTGTCAGAGAGAGAGAGAGAGAAAGAGCACAAGCAGGAGGGCCAGCAGGCAGAGGGAGAAACAGGCCCCCACTGAGCGAGGAGCCTGATGTGGGACTCAGTTCCAGGACCCTGGAACCATGACCTGAACTGAAGGCAGACACTTAACTGACTGAGCCACCCAGGCATCCCTGAGCCACCCAGGCATCCCTGGTTTTTTGTTTGTTTGTTTGTTTTTTGTTTTTTGTTTTTTTAAATTCTAGATTGTAATGAGAACACAAAAGGATATATTGTGAATTATAAAAACAATAATGTGAGAAAATGATATATTTTATTAGGAATGTATACATCTATTTACAAATCCTAAACTCCACGAATAGAGTTTTCATGGTATAGGGTTCATTGTTAAATCCTTAATTCCTAGCATGGCATCAAGAGTTACAATAGAGTCACAATACATGTTAGTTAAGTAAATGAAAAAAATAGCGAATTCTGATACCAATTTCTGTGCAGGTACTCAGGATAATCTTTACTTAACACTAAGGATAGTTCTGTGTATTATGTTGCTTTTGGATTTCTTTTTCCTTTTCTTCCTTCCTTCTTGGCTCTCTCCATCTTTTCTCTCTCCCAGACATTTCCCTCCCTTCTTTCTTCCCTTTGTTCATCCCAGGGATATACTCCTGCATTTCTCATACCATCCATTCTTGATCGTCAATTTTTTGTTTTAGGACCGTAATCAGAATCACAGAAATCTCATAGTCTTTGCCTAGTATTTGCTCAAAGTATAGTCTTTAAGTAGCACACTTCTATCATTTGATATTTAGAGAAGGTCTGCTCTATCCTACCATGTTGGTCAAAATGCAGGTGTATCCCACTTGATTTGTTTACTCCTGGTGGGTCTTCTTTAAGCAGTTCTTTGCTAGCTTCCTCCATAGCACCATGAAGCATCTTCCCACTTGAGGTAGCAACTCATGTGAATTAATTATACTTTAATTATGATACATTCAAAGTCATGTATATTACATAGTTACTTATTGAGCACTTACTATATGTTGAGGACTTTAGGAGTTACAATGAAGGACAAATTATAATCTCTAGTCTCACATATCAATTTTGGAGGCTAGAAAATATGTGGAAGAAAAATATTCAACTAACTTGAGAAAATGATAAACTGTCAATATTTTCTGGTTCAGATACCAATATTTTTCATAGTTGAAAAGACCTTTTGAACCCTCTACAATTCAATGGACTATTGCCTTTAAGAAGGGCTAAAACAAGGAAAGAGGTCATTTTAGTCAAGGAAATATGGTATTAGAAGTTGGTAAATTGATTTTATCTCTCCAACTTTGTCAAAAGATTGTTTTTAGAGTAAGTAATTTTATATTTTGTTTTTTTCCCTCTTTTTAAATTAGAATTTCTGAATTATGGATTGAAAATAACTTTGTTGCTGCCATCCTGATGATGCACTATATTTCTGAGTCTCATGCCTTCCTTCCTTGTTTTCTAAAAATAAATCTTTAGTAGCTGCTTAAGAAAGGATGTGTGAAAAATAATTTTTTATGCTTTTTGCATGTCTGAAAATATATTTATTTCATCTTCATATTTGATTAATAGTTTCATTTAATATAGCATTGTGAATTAAAACTGTATCTTCCTCAGAATATTAAACACGTTGAATCCTTATATTTCTACTCCAACATTGCTGTTGGGGCTTGCTATTCTGTTTCCAGTGCTATATACATACATGCACATGTACATGTAGGTATGTATTTCTCACTGGATTCTTTTGTGATCTTTCATATTAGTGTTCTGAATTTCACAGTGATAAGTCTTGGTGGGTGGGTGGCTGAGTGTGTGTTTTCATACCATTTGGCAGCTAATCTCTCTTTTTAATCTGGGATATATGCTTCAGTTCTGGGAATTTGTCTTAGGTGATTTATTTGATTATTTCCTTCTGTATTCTCTTTCCTGTCTTTGTGGAGTTACTCTTAGATAATAAATGTTCTGAAAGAATCCTCTAAATCTTTTATCTTTTTCTGCTTATTTTTCAACTCTTTATCTTTTTGTTCTACTCTCTAAGAGAGTTAACATTATTTTCCAAGCTATTTAAAAAATTCAAATTTATGCCATCATATTTTAATTTCTGAGGGCTCTTACTTTTCTCTAATATCATCTTTTGTAAAAAAAAAAAAAATACCATTTTAAAAGTGCTATCCTGGGGCTCCTGGGTGGTTTAGTCCATTAAGTAATAGACTTGATTTCAGCTCAAGTCATGATCTCAAAGTCCTGGGATTGAGCCCTGCCCCAGGCTTCGTGCTCAGTGGGGAGTCTGCTTGAGAATTCTCTCTCTCCCTCTTCCTCTCAAGTGCCCCTCCCTGTACTCGTGCATGTGTGCACTCCCTCTCTTTCTCTCTCTCAAATGAATAAATAAATCTTTAGAAAAAGGTGCTATTCAGGTGGCTCAGTTGTTAAGTGTCTGCCTTTGGCTCAGGTCACGATCCTAGGGTTCTGGGATCGAGCCCTGCATCAGGCTCTCTGCTCAGCGGGAAGCCTGCTTCACACTCTCCCACTGCCCATGCTTGTATCCCCTCTCTTGCTCTGTCTCCTCTGTCAAATAAATAAATAAAATCTTAAAAAAAAACAAACAAAGAAAAAAGCGCTATTGTTTCTTACCTCATTTAAGATATTATTTATAGAGTTTTTTCTATTTTGTATCCTTTATTTTTATATTTCTTCCAGGCTACTGTTTTCTGCTTGTTGGTTTTCTTCTTTGCATGTTGGAGACTTTTCTTAACCTTCTGATCATTCTTATATGTCCAGTTATATTCATGAGCAGGGCGTTGAAAGGCTGATTGGAAGCTTTCTGTATGTGAGGCCAGGGTTTACCTACTTCTGGGAAGTGAGCTAGATTTTAACTTGGGTTGGAGAGGGGGTATATCTCTCAAATGTCAGCAAATGTAGGTCCGTTTTCTGGGCCTGTTCAGTTTTTGTTAGAGAAAACTTTAATTTCTAATCAGGGGTCATATGCTTCCCTGTAAGCATTCTGGGAGCAGTTTGAAATAAAAGGCTAGGTAGTCCCAGCATTTAGGATGTGGACTTTTTGTTTCTAGCACTTTGCCTCATGCACCTTCTCTGCCTCTGATATCCAGAGTCTGAGTTTCCTCAAGTTTATTCCAGGGAATTAACCTGTGTGTGGAGGGTAAAACTCCTTTCAGCTCCCTGTTTTCAATATTGCCTCACCCATATCTCTCCTTGTCCTTGTTTGTTATACCTTTAAAAAAAAAATCCCTGTCATTTTGGTGGGGTCATGATTTTAGGTAAAGGACAAATGCATGTGATTCAATTTCTAAGTTCAACACTAAGAGGAATGGTGGGTTTTGAAGAACTGTGTTAAAAAAAGAGATCCTCTAATGGGCTTGGAAGAAATGGGGATGAGTGGATCTCCTAAGCTCTGCCTAAGCTGGGCCAGTGATGTGAGATAGATGGATAAGGAGGTTTGGACACACTTGTCTGAAGTGGAATGTATAGAAGGAGTAATTAGAGTAATTAGAATGAGACAGTGGACATGAGGTGGTTTGGATTGTATATGAACAAAAGCAAAAATGGGAAGATTTTATTGGGGGTTCTTTGATCAGGTGTCTTGTATGATATTGTGCCAGAGTAAAGCTGGATGAGTATAAAGAGCTATTATACTCTCTTTAGCTTAATGCAGCAGGCTTAGTTGGTCATAGAAGGACTGTGTCAGAGCCAAAGTCATTGTTTGATCAGGTCAATTTTGTACCAAGGAACCTTTTCCTCACAGTTACAGACTCTTCTGATCCTACCGACATACAGATATTCATAAGAGGGTGTGGGTACATGCTACTGTTAGCTACTAGGACTATGACTGAAGCCAGTGTCCCATTGACAGTGAGCTATGACACCACACTTGTGGAGAAGGAAAACCATTATTTGTAGTATTTCCAGATATTTAAGTTATATTGGTTCACATACTTACCCTCTTTACACTGGTAGCTGTTGATATTCCAAGTACTAAATTTCATTTTTCAATCAAACTAATTTTTAAAAGGCATATAATGTAATGAGGAATAGGCATGTTTTTCTTATGGATGAATACAGAGCAAAACAAAGCAAAACTCAAGGCTATTTTACTGTTATTTTTCTTTTGACTCTTTGGGTATTGAGGCCTTTCCTTATATTTTAATTCTGTAATCTCCAAATTTCTACATGAAAAATTTCTGTGTAACAAAGGATATCTGCATTATTATTTTGGTTCATTTTATGTATTTGAATATTAAAATCCAAGCTTATAGTTTTAATCCTCAGTTTTGTCTTACAAGCAGTTATTATACAAGTGTCATTTTCAAATGTGTACTAGGTTTAGTCTGTCAGAAGTGGCTTAGGGATTATCAAAATGTAATTATCCCTAACTTTTTAATTTAAAGCAACAACCAATAAAACTAAATGAACTCAGATTGCTAACAAGTTTTTGCTTCCGTACAAATTGTGCATTCAAATGCTACATATTGGCAACCTAGTGATATTTTGTGGCAAATTCCCTCTTCTCATATATGTATGGATATTATAACTCCTGAGCAGGAAATAGGAGTCATTGTGAGTATGAGCTAATATCCATGCCAAGTGAGAATGCTATCTGGTAGATAGGCATGTGCCAGGCAGGTGGGACCATGATGTCTGAGTTGAGTAGTTGATGGGCTGTTAAGGGAAGAGGAAGCTTTGAGAAAAGCTGAAAATCGAGAAAAATAGGAATGTTAAGGTCTACAGAACTTATTTTGTAGAAAAGGTAGAAGTAGAGAAAATACTTTGGAGGCACGGGGTTCCTTCAGCACGTGCTTTGAGTCACTTTTGTGCCCACCTAGACTCTTAAATTAGGGATAGGTGGAAGTGGTCTGCTCAACTGTGTCCTACACACAGGACTTGGAAGTCAGGTAGTCCTGGCTCAGCCATTTCTTAGCTGTGAGACCTGATAGGTTATTTAACAGCTGTATTACTCAGTTTCCTAATCTGTCGAGTTGGCATAATAATACTCATGTCACAAAGTTGCTATAAAAGTTAAATGCAATGATGTATACAAAAAATTTAGAGAAATGCTATACTAAAGAGGATACATAAATGCTAGCTAGCCATTTTTTAAAAAAATGTGGCTGTTGTTATTAAAGTGGATGAAGAACTGCAAAGAAGTTTTCAGTTGTCCTCAGGAAGTAGCCTGGGAAACAATGACTTAAATAAGGAAGCATTATAGCTTGGCAGACAGAGGGTTAATCATGTTGCAGGCTGATCTGAATATGATAATAATTGCTAACAAATCTGGGTGGGTAGGATTTGTTAGCCTAGTGATGAAGTGAGCCAGGAAAGAACTGGCATTTGCATGGATGGGAAAGGAGCAAGACTAGATTGGGGCACAAAATAGATAATGAACATGGAGGAGAAGGACTTGGTAAAGAGGAAAGACTTGACCAGGATTCAAGAAACCAATAAGAAAGGAAACTTGGGTTGAATGTACTTGGTTAATGAGTTTAATTGGTTCTCTTTTTGCTTAATCAACAACATAAATGTAATAAAATGGTCCTCAGAAATCTTTTTACTTTAGAATTAAGTAAAATATTTTTGAAAAAAGATTTTCTTTTTTTCTTTCTTTATTTAAAAGCATGCACATGTGCAGTGGGGGAGGGGCAGAAGGGGTGGGAGAGGAAGAGAGACTCTCTAGCAGACTCCATACCCAAAGCAGAGCCAGACAAGGGGCTTGATCTCATGACCCTGAGATTGTGACTTGAGCCAAAACCAAGAGTGGGATGTTTAACTGACTGAGCCATCCAGGTGCCCCTAAGTAAAATAATTTTTTTAAAAAGGTTTTATTTATTTATTTGACAGACAGAGATCACAATTAGGCAGAGAAGCAGGCAGAGAGAGGGGAGGAAGCAGGTTCCCTGCTGAGCAGAGAGCCGGATGTGGGACTCGATCCCAGGACCCTGAGATCATGACCTGAGCCGAAGGCAGAGGCTTTAACCCACTGAGCCACCCAGGCGCCCCTAAAATAATTTTTATTAGACATATTTTCAGCTTTCTAGAAAGAAAGTAACATAGGAAAACTTATATTAGGGATGGAATCTGCAGTTCATTTTATGATTTTCCTTCCCCAGAGTCAATACCCAGTGAGTTGGGAAGTCTGTGGTCAGCTCCAGCTAAAATAGAGTGGGCAGGATGCTTCCTAGTGAACTCATCTTTAGAGCAGGGGTACCTTCTCTAGTGGTAGGTTCAAATGTGCTCACAGCTATTTGGAAAAATAATGCAAATCTCTGCTCCAGCAAGCTAAAAGTTAAAATCAAGCAAAGAGACAGAATTAGTCTCCTATATTAGATTGTTTTGGGATATATAATTCCACATTACTAGTTTTTTCTTACTTCTAAGTCAAGAAGCGTGTCCTGGATATCCTAAGAATCCCCTTAAAAGTTGTGTGTGTGCGTGCATGTGTGCATGTGAGTGTGTGTGTAAAGGAGATGGGGAAGTGGAAGAAACATTTTTATTGAGAGGCTATTATGGCCAACCTCTAATACCAATGCTCAGTGAATGATGAGTATTATCTCATTTTAATTATCTCAGCATACAAAATGAGAGTAGTATTTTTTCATACTACAGAGAAGGAAACTAGGTTAGAGAGTTTAACTCTCAAGGAAATGTTAGGGCTGGATTAGATCACAATTTTGATTCTAATTCTTTGATTCTGTAATTGAATGATCTAGAAGCCAAGGGTTCCAGTTGTGAAGAAAGCCAGCAATTTCTCTGACTTTAAAAAAAATTTTTTTTTATTTATCTGAGAGAAAGTGAGCAAGCCAGAGAAAGAGAGAGAGAGAGGGTACCCAAGTTGGGGGAGGGAAGGATAGAGGGAGAGGGAGAAGCAGGCTCCCCACTGAGCAGTGGAATCCATCCAGGACCCTGGGATCAAGACCTGAGACGAAGGCAGACGCTTAACCAACTGAGCTACCCAGGCACCCCAGCTTCTCTGACTTTTGAATATTAGGATTGAGTGAAGGAAAAATCCATAAGCAAAAGTAATAGAAATAGGCTTAATCTAAATACTTATTTTTATGACCAAGATGTTCAAAGAACATTATATACACCAATGAACAAATCCTTAGGGCATCAGTGGGTGTTGGTGAATCTACTTCTCTAGAAGTTGGTATATTTGCTGTTCCATTAACAATCCTATGCTTTGCTCCTTCATGCTCTTTGCTCAGCTGTCCTCTTCTCTGCCTCCTCTTTCTCAAATCCAATTCCTTTCTTTTCAGTAACACCTCAAATCCCATTCTCATTTGAACCATTTAAAAATAACCTTGGTTTAGGAGTTTTTCTTCTAAACTCATTGGGAATTTCTACACACTTGACTTGTTTTACTATAGTTTACAAGTTGGTAGTGTTAGATGTATTTCCATGGATATGTGCTTGCATTTCCTATCATTAGGTAACTACCATGGCTACTTCTTACCAGCAGTGCCTTACTTCTTGAATAATTGTGTATCTGTAGAGTAACAGATTCACATTTTTGTAGCCATAATTCACTTAAACAACACATAGTACTGAGAACAGGTTAAACAGCATGACATCGGGGCACCTGGGTGGCTCAGTGGGTTAAGCCGCTGCCTTCGGCTCAGGTCATGATCTCAGGGTCCTGGGATCGAGTCCCACATCGGGCTCTCTGCTCAGCGGGGAGCCTGCTTCCCTCTCTCTCTCTCTGCCTGCCTCTCTGCCTTGTTGTGATTTCTCTCTGTCAAATAAATAAATAAAATCTTAAAAAAAAAAAAAACAGCATGACATCATGGCTAAAACTCTAGTGTCTGGAGCCCACACTACCAGGTCCATATTCAGGCACTACTGCTTACCAGTTGTGTGATGCTGGGCAGGTTACTTGCTCCATGTTGCTTGGTTCCCTTGTCTATGAGATGAAAAAGGCACTACTTCCTAGGGTTGGTGGAGGAGCAAATGAATAAATAGTTTGGAGTATTCAGAATAGAAGCTACCTTTACAAATACTATACAGTAGTAGGCTGTGATTGATTTTTAAGACAAAGCTCTACAAAATAGTCATCATTACTTATGTATTTAAAATCTTGCAACTTGAGGGGATTAAACTAAATCATTTTAATAATAATTAAAGATCTAGAATCTAATTGGATGTGTATTAATTGATAATCAGTATTGAGGGAGAGATGAATCAAAGTAACACAAAAGTTTTAGAAAATAAGCATGACTGTGCTAAAATCGTTTCTGTCATCTTCTAGAGTGGTAAATTCACAAACACTAGCAGTACCTGAAGAAGATAGCAGGATGCCTCTTCTGGCTTCCTTAGCTGTGAAGAGGTGATGATGGCCACCTCAGTCCACATTCAAGCTTCTGCAGAGGGTAGGAGAACTCTTCATAGATCCTTTGATGTCAGCTTTTCCAAAGGTAGGTGGATTCTCCAGCTGGGTAGTTTGAATGCAATCAAATTCTCTGTGAGAGAATAAGAGGATAAATGACTCACCCCAAGCAGATAGGCAGTCCAGATACATTCATTTTAGAGCAATGAGTTTAAAATTTTAATGCAGTAGATTTTAGTATTCTTATATCTACATTTCAGAGGGGCAATTGGAATGATATAAAATCTATCAAAATAAAATTTCCATTTTGATACACATTACAAACCTCAATTTACTATTTCTGACCCCTAAGAATGTAACCCTTTTAAGGGATACTCTTTCAGACATACTCCTAAATTGAGATAGGTGCTTAATTTTCTCTGCACAAGCAATACTCTTTCAGAAAATTACTTGTATTACAGGATAAAAATCTTCTAAAGGCTGAAACTGGTACTTAATATGTGCAGCACATTTTTGAAAACCTGAGATTTAAAAAGTATAAGAAATATTTGAGTATCATCACTTTAAACATTGGTAACAATATGAAAATATAGTTCTTTATGACCAGGTACTTGAACGTAAATTTTCTCATGATATATCAAGAATTCTACTGTTTTTGTTGTTGTTGATGTTGTTTTTATTTTATAAATTTATTTTATAAATTTCCAAATATCACTGGAAATTGAAAGGGTCAAATGTAAGGGTTTTTTATGTTATGGATAAATGTTAAGCAAATGGATGTAGTGCCTAAAATGTGACACAATCGCATTACTCTAAAATTTATGCTCACCCCCCTCTAAGCCCTACTGGCCTCTAACTGTACTTTGAAGTAAGCACTCCAGCCTCCCAGCTTCTGCTTTTGTTCATTCCTCCCTCCGCCACTAGCCTAGAATGTTCTTTCCCTAGATATCTACGTAAGTTGTTTCCTCATGCCCTTTATATCTTACTAAATGTCATCTTCTCATGGAGGCTTCTTCACAATTCCATCTTTTGGTGCAGGTCATGATCTCAGGGTCTTGAGATTGAGCTCCCTATACTCAGGTAGGGAGTCTACTTGAGATTCTCTGTCTTCCTCTCTCTTTGCCCCTTCCCCCGTTCATGCTCTTTCTCTCCATCTCTCTAAATAAATGAAATCTTTAAAAAAATCATATCTACTTTTTTCCTCTTCAACACTCACCACTGTCTAACCTGTTTATATCTGTCTCCCTCCCCTTCAGACTACAAACTCCTTATTTGACAGAAGCTTTAACTGTCCTCTTTATCACTGTATCTCCAGGGCCTAGAAGAGTGTCTGGCATATAGTAGGCATTTAAAACAATTCAGTGAATGAGAAAATGAATCCAAAATCTTTGATATATGACTTGGTATTTATGAGTATGTCTGATGTACAGGGAATTTCAAACAAAATAATGAGGCCACAATGTAAAGAACAGATACGTAGAACAAATCATTATTTCTGTAACATTCTGTACATTTCAAAGGCTCTGCTCTTCATAGTTCTTTCCTTCCTTAGTTTTTTTCTTTTTTTTTTTAACATACCCATTATTTTCAGAAACAGCTCT
Organism: Meles meles; assembly: GCF_922984935.1. Taxonomy (NCBI): domain Eukaryota; kingdom Metazoa; phylum Chordata; class Mammalia; order Carnivora; family Mustelidae; genus Meles; species Meles meles. The sequence goes on along the minus strand of NC_060071.1, from coordinate 97,760,450 downwards.
GTTGGACTCTGCCTAATTCTTTCTCAGTGCTCTATTGTGGAGGAATCTGTCTTTGAGGATGCCGACCTGCCTTTCATTGTCTTGTCTCTTTATTATATATTGTGCTCTTTTTGGGACCCACTCTCTCAAAAGGCTTTCATATAAACAAAATTGGATTTGTCTAATGACATTTATTAAGGTGCTAAAATGTGAAATTTAACAAAATCCCTATGTGAAAAATAATGTTCTTTTGTGCAGGTAGGTTTGCAGGGTGATTCTAGTAACTGATGCTATAGGGTTAGTACCGGTTTCTCAGTTAGAGATTCAGTTCAGCTGCATGAAACAGAAAACTCAAATAATAGTGACTTAAACAAGATAAAGGCTTGTTTTTTCTTATGTAATGAGAAGTCTGGTTGCTTGAGTTGGCTTGGTGATCTCTGTGTCAGGGCTGAGATGTCTACCGTTTTTTGGCCCTTTTCTCAAGGCCTACGGGGGGAGGAGGAAGAACAAAAGACAAAAATAACTGTCTGCTGAGTTAGAGTCTCTTTTTCTGGAGCCTCTCCAGAAACCCCCCAAACAGCTTCTACTTCCATGGCCTTGGCTTCTTTGTCCCACAGCCACCCTCTTTGCAAGGGAGTTTGGGAAAATAGGAATGCTTTTTCTCTTGAGCACATGGATGCTGCCAACAAAATTGTAATTCCACTTAATGGGGAAGAAGAGGAGAATGAATATTGAACAGGCAACCAGCAAACTTTGAAAATTAGAAAAAATTCCTGTTATCTGAAAATTAGATAAAATTTCTGTTATCTTTTTCACAAAAAGGAAATTGACCAGATCACATAGAGGAACAGTGTTGGGAAAATTACCTACAGAAAACTGCATTTCAATTTTTGGGAAACCATGTAAATAAAATACTCTTTAGAATATACCGTGGCTGATAAATATAAAGTCAGGAATATATGTTAAGTTCTATAGCAAAGAACAATGAGTAGAACATCCACATGGTTCTGTCTGTTGAAAGACATTGTTTTGACTGAGTAATGTATAGAATTCTTGAATTACTATATTATATACCTGAAACTAATATAACACTGTATGTTAACTGTATTAGATTTCAAAGACAAGGTAAAAAAAAAAAAAAGAAGACATTGCTTAGAAAAAGTTCTAAATAGCTGTACAAACTTAAATTGTAATTCACAGTAATTCAGGATGGTTCAGTGTGGTTCATAAAGATTATAGTGATTATATCCTAATTATTTAGATAAAATAATAATTTAAGGTACATTATTTAATAATTAAAATTTAATATTTTACAAGGTAGATTACATAATAAAGACATTTATATTTTGCAAACATAAAGAGTTTAAAATATTTGTAGCTTATCTGATAACTAAAATGGTATAATATTGCAAATAATGAATTTATGTATCAATAATCTTATTATTCATTTAGAATTACTTTAATGCAGAGTAAATTTAAAATTTATTTTAGAATTTAGTTTTTAACTAAAAATCGTAATAACCCAGAAAATACATTGGGAAGTTATTGGCAGTGATGATTTAATATTTCTAAGGGAAAATTATAAGATATTTAATTTAAATTTCTTTTATTCTAGTAACTACTTCAGAAATGACTATAGGTGGCTTATCATACATGCTATAAAAATAGCAAATAAGAATGAAAGAAATCAAATCCCCAAAGAAACAATACACTTTAATTTTCAAGATGTGATCTATAATTTTACAATAATGTATTTTAATTCTAAGGGAAAATTTTTTGGACCCAGTTTTTCCTTGATTTTTTTTTTTAAGATTTTATTTATTTATTTGACAGACAGAGATCACAAGTAGTCAGAGAGGCAGGCAGGGAGAGAGAGGAAGAAGCAGGCTCTCTGCGGAGCAGAGAGCCCAACGTGGGGCTCGATCCCAGGACCCCGGGATCATGACCAGAGCCAAGGCAGAGGCTTTAACCCACTGAGCCACCAGGCGCCCCCCAGTTTTTCCTTAATTTTTAAATGAATGGGAACCTTGCTGACTTTGAATTAACAACAAACAATTGAAAATAGTTGGGGCACCTTGGGTGGCTCAGTTGGTTAAGCATCTGCCTTCAGCTCAGGTCATGATCCTGGGATCCTGGGATTTTGGGTTTCACTGGAGGCAATAAAGGGCTAACAGAGTTTTTGTTTGTTTGTTTGTTGTTTTTAAAGATTATTTATTTATTTATTTATTTGAGAGAGTGAGAGAGAGCATGAGAGGGAGAAGGTCAGAGGGAGCAGAAGATTCCCCATGGAGCTGGGAGCCTGATGTGGGACTTGATCCCGGGACTCCAGGATCATGACCTGAGCTGAGGGCAGTTGTTTAACCAACTGAGCCACCCAGGCACCCTGGCTAACAGGGTTTTAAGCAACATAATGATATGGTCTGATTTAGGGTGTTCTTTTTTGTTTGTTTGTTTGTTTGTTTGTTGTGTGTGTGTTTGTTTTAGAGAGGGAGAGAGAGAGAAAAAGAGAGAGAGAAAGAAAATGGGGGAGGTGTGGAGGGAGAGAGAGAGAATCTCACAGAGGCTCTATACGCAGCATAGTGTCTAATACAGGGCTCAGTTGCACAACCCTGAGATCATGACCTGAACCGAAATCAAGAGTTGGATGCTTATCTGACTGAGCCACCCAGGAGCCCCATGACCAGATTTAGTTTTAATAGATAATGAGGGTAATGACAATTAAGAGGACATATTGAGACAGATAATGATTATCGGTAAGGAGGCCACCAGGAGACTGTTTTTGCAGCCCAGGTGACATGATGAGGACATGAATGGGACATAAGGACCTAATTGAGAAGGTGGCTTTGGGAAATGTTTCTCTTAGGGTTACATAGGAACATACGGAAGTATACTTGTTTGGGTATGGGAGTCATGACTACCTAGAGTTGTCTGTAACTCTGATGTTTCTAGCTTGGAAAATTACATAGCTATCATTTAAGGAGATTAAGAATTTAGGAAGCAGAACAGGTATTTCAAAGCAAGATAATGAATTCAGTTTGGGCATTAATTTTCAGGAGCATCTATCTAGTAGACAGGTAGAGAGATGAATCTAGAAATAGAATTTGAGAGAGATTCTAGAGTCATTCCCCTATAAATAATAGTTGATAAAAGACCTGGGAGGAAGGGACATTATCTCCATATTGCATATCAACTGAAACAGAAGGGTTAGGTAACTTGCTTGAAGTCAGTAGAGATGGTGAAAGGTTATAGGAAAAAGCCAACATCTAATCCAGGTCATCTGATGCCAGGGTATTATTTAATTTCTTTGAGCCTCGGTTTCTTCATATGTTAGGTGATGATAATTAAAGCTTCCTGATATTATTTTATTAATTATGATTAATTAAGATAATACTTACAAAGTACCACATGCCATAAGCAGTCCTTAAAAGTGTGTTAACTTCCTTCCTTCTTTTGTTTATAAATGCTGATATGAGCTGACAAAGACTCTCTCTTTGGTCAAACTATGGACTGGCTCCTTTGAGCCCTCCTTCTGACTAGTCCTTATTGTGGACGTTTCTTCCACCTGCCAAGTCCAGTTTTAGCAAGTATCCTGCTAGGTCAGTTTAGAAAGAACCCTTCTACCCTTAATACCTGATCACCTTTGATATCTTCATTCTTCATTTTCAGTATTTCATTACACTGATCTGCCTTCAAAAAGAATTCTGTTAAATTGGTTTATCAATAATCCCCCTACCCTTGAAGACTTCTTTTAGTAGTTTCTATCCACTGACAACCCTCTCTACCCCAACTCTGCTCCTTAGCTATAAATTCTCAGCTGTCTTTGGTGTATTCTCTATTGAACCTGATCTGTCTTCCCTATTGTGATAGTCTTGACACCTATCACAATAGTTCTGAATAAAGCCTTCTTTACCATTTAACAAATGTCAGAATTTTTTTTCGTTAATAGGATCTTAATCTGACTATACTAATAATATTCCTAGAGGTTCTGTAATTAGACACTTCCTGTGTGTCCAGTGTGATACCCTTACTACCCAGGGCTGGTTGTTCAAACACTGTCAGAACCAGAACATACAAAGTGGGGATCAGGTTAAGGCTGAGAACCAAGAGATAGGATCACAGGGGCAGCCAAGATTGAAAATAGGAGTCATCTGAAAATGTGGAAAGCTGAATGATTGAGCCAAAGTTATGGTTTAGGTTGAACCCAGAAAGTGGGGAAATAGCTAAGACCATGGGCAATTAGAATATGAGAAGGAGGTGCTAAAGTGATCTAATTCCACTGGAAGAGAATTTTTTTCTTGCTCAGGGATGATTTTTTTTTTTAAGATTTTATTTATTTATTTGACAGACAGAGATCACAGGTAGACAGAGAGACAGTTAGAGAGAAAGGAAGGGAAGCAGGCTCCCTGCTGAGCAGAGAGCCTGATGTGGGGCTCTATCTCAGGACTCTGAGACCATGACCTGAGCCGAAGGCAGAGGCTTTAACCCACTGGGGCACCAGGCGCCCCTCAGGAATGATTTTTAAGAAGTTAAATATCTTTTGGCTCTTGTGTAAAGCCTCTTTAGCTACTTTGGCATCTGACACAGAATAGAATCTATGGGAGACAGAGGTCAGCTCTGTTGTTCCATATGCATGCTTTCAATCAACACAATGAAGAGACCAGCTAAGTAAATGGAATTTTGCAATTATAAAAAGCTGAGAGAGATGATTTATGCCAGTATTTTTAATTTTTAAAATATCAGGATATAATAAGATTATTCAGTATGAAACTATCTTCACCATAATGAATTTTGGGAGTGATAATTTAGATGGCATTAGATGATGGAAGGACTTAAGGGCTTCCATTATGGATGTTACTGAACATCATGCTTTAGTTGTGGGATATATGTAGGTGCTATATATAGTTTTAGTGTTGCTAGTGTCCCTTAACTCTCCTGAATGCTTAAGACTGACCTAAAGAGAAGGCGGGAGGGGGGGTGGGCAGCAAGGAGAATTGCAAGCGTCAGCCATAAAGGGAAAGGATGTGTGTGGTAGCATCAAAAGAATAGAAAAAGGTTCAGCAGCTACAGCAAATTAGTGTGTACCCATTGGAGTTTCTTAAGGTTCATACCAATGAAAATTGGTATTTCAGAAGAGATGGAAAGTGAAAAGAACTAGAAGGGATAAAGAAATTTAGATTTTTGAGGTCTTCAGGGTGTTACCTTTGCAATGTCATCGCAGACCTCAATTGAGATCTATTTGATATTTGAAGTAAAAATATTCAAACCGAATTTAAAAATGTAATGATTGGACTAATGGCATAATTTGTGTGGTCAGAAAGAAATGCTAACTGTATTTAGGGCCCCATGAGAAGGTAGAAGGATAAAGACAGATTGGAAGATGGACTACTGTGCGTGTGTGTGTTGTGCCCTCCGGTCCCCTGTGTAGAGACTGGGAAGGGAGGCAGTGCAGCAGTGCCCCATGTCAGAAAGAGATGGAACCTGGGCTCTGGTTTACTACATGCCTTTAACCAAGTGGGTTTCCTTCAATCCTGGGGCAAGGATAATCGAAAATTTATCTCCTATCTTTGGTTAAATGTTTATGTATGGTCATGATCAGAATCATAAAACTGAATATGATTTAGGGATTAATTTAATATAAAAAAACTGAATATGATGTTAGGGATTAATTTAATATAAAAAAGATAACTGATAGTTTCTAAAGTCATGCAGGTAGTCCAAATGTGAGAAAATAAATTGTTTATAAAATAATATGATCCATACTACTAGGTGTGATTTTCTCTGAAATAACAGATTTTGAAGACAGGATGGAATTCCTGCTCTATTCCTACTAGCTTCATAACCTCATTAAGTACGTAAACCCTCTGAGTCTGTTTCATGTGTAAAGTGAAAACAGTTATACATATGTCAAGAAATCTTGTGGAGATGATATATATTTAAGGTGACTATCAGAGTCTGTGGTGTTTTTATTTTTTTATTTTTTGACACAAGTGAGGGTCCCACCCCCCCCTTTCATTTTAAGATGATGTCTTGATAACTTCATCAAATTTCTGGCTTCTCCGTAGTCTTCACCAAAATAAAATAAAATAAAATAAAATTCATAATAATTAATCCCCACTCAGCCCACTCTGCTCTTCACCCTGGCAAAGGACGGCTTACCTTCTGCTAGTGTAGGGTTAGTGAAAATGTGTCTTCCAGAGATACTCGGAATGGAGTATTGAGACTCTCTAAGCCACAGATGATTACAGAATTATTCCACCTCCATCTCTTAGCCCTAGAAGGGTACATCTTCTGGTTATCTAAATGGTCAGACTCTGGGATATCAATTGTTCTTTAGTTTTAAAAACTCTTATTGTTTCTTTTATGAACCCATATAATGCATGGAAAGAATTAGAAAATGCATATAAGAAGCTTCAAACATCTTTTTCCCTATGTACGTATATAGGTATATTTTAACAAAAATTGAATCATGCTATATATAAACTATTTGCTAGCTTGCCCTTTTCTGCATATACAGGCATTTCTGGCAAAATGCAATGTATGTGTTCCTGAAAAACTCTGTATTTGGCAAAACTACACATTAAAAATGACAGGACTTAACTGGAAAATAAGGTTAGAGAAGGGTATTAAAAATCCCAGCAAATCTGTAACCAGAGCACTAGCAAAAACAATTATTGGTACCTGGGGAGATAAGTTGGGCTGTCAGGCAGACAATTCAGCATGACTTCAGACTGGCATGTGAGTTATAAAAAAAATGCAAGAACAGTAGAGTGGCAGTACCATCAACCCTTTAATTAGATCTGGAAGGAGGATACTGAGCAGGAGTATGTACAATACAGGTGGAAGTTGATCTCTGAGCCAGGGGGCTATGGCTATCCCTCCTTGAGGGAGGCACGGATGCTGTGAACCTGGCAGTGAGCTGAGAGCTCTGCCTGTCTGGACATATGCCCCACGGAGTAGGTAGGTGCTAGGGATCAAATTTTGTCCTCCCAAAATTCATATGTTGAAGCCCTAACCCCCTCTGGGATGGTATGGCGATGGGGCCTTTGGAAGATAATTAGGTTTAAGTGAGGTCACTAGAATGCAGCCCTCATGATAGAATTAATGTCTTTATAAGAAGAGACACTGGAGAGTTTGCTTTCTCTCTCTCTGCCATGGGAGGACGCAACGAGAAGTCAGCCATCTACCAGCTTGAAGAGAGTCCTCACCAGAAACTGACCATGCTGACTCCTTCTAGCTCCCAGATCTGTGAGAAAATAAATTTCTTTCTTTTTTTTTTTGAGAAAATATATTTCTAGTTGTTTAAGTCACCCAGTCTGTAGTATTTTGTTATGGCAACCTGAGCTGACTTAAGACAGAAGGTCTGTGAGTAAACCCTCTTTTAACATTTATCTGTTTTTCAGCTTTTTATTATGGAAATTTTTAAACATACCTGTAAGTAAAGAAAAAAATAGGGGCGCCTGGATGGCTCAGTGGGTTAAAGCCTCTGCCTTCAGCTCAGGTCATGTTCCCAGAGTCCTGGGATCGAGCCTCACATCGGGCTGTCTGCTCCGTGGAGAGCCTGCTTCCTCCTCTCTCTCTGCCTGCCTCTCTGCCTACTTGTAATCTCTGTCTGTCAAATAAATAAATAAAATCTTAAAAAAAAAAATATATATATCTAAAAACTAGCTTCAAAAGATATCATTATTTTTCTAATCCTGTTGCATCTGTCTCTCCAACCCTAGCCTTCACCCGGCTTTTTCCCTCACTGAAGTATTTTTGAAGCAAATCCTGATATCATATCATTGTGCTTATTAATGGCTGTGTGTGTGTATATATGTATATGTATATACATATATGTACATGTATATACATACACATGTATCCACATGTATACACACATATGTACATATGTATACATATGTATGTATATATGTATATCTAGATATATATATATATGTATATCTAGATATATATATATGTATATCTAGATATATATATCTATCTCTACTGGATGAAGACAAAAAAACCCATAAGCATAATGCCATTATCATACCTAATGAAACTGACCAAAATTCTTTAATATGTAATATCAAATCCATGGTCAAGTCTTTCCAGCTAAAAATATCATTTTATATTTGCTTTCTTCAAATAAAAATTCAAGGAAAAGCCACAAATTTGTTTTGGTTATGTTTTTAATTAGTTTTATTTTAATTAGTATTGTTTATTTTTGAAAATATTAATAAATATGTATGGATATTGGTATTTCCCCTTTATTACACACATGGCTTACTCTTCTACTCCTTGCTTTATTTCCCTTAGTAGCTAAATCCTAAAGACCACTCTACATTAGATTACTGAATTGTCATCCATTCTTTTTATAGCTGCATAATACTCCATTGATGGGTATACCATAGTATATTTAATCAATCTTATATTGATGGGATTCGGGTTGTTTGCAGTCTTTATTACAAATTTTATAAATCATACCATAATAATTAGGGTTTTTTTTGCATATTTCATAGTCTCAGTTACTTGTTTTAAATTTTCTTAAAACATAAACCAAAAGGCTCTTGCTGTCAAGGCAGCTTCTGAATGAATGGCTTTTTCTTTCCTGTTTATGGTTAGAAGTCCACTCCTCCTATTCTGGCTCTACTTACCTAGAAAAACTTGAATATAAGCCAACATGGCTCCAAATGTATATTGACTTAATTCTACTTTTTATCAGTCATATATATACAAAATATGTGTACAGAAACATGTGTTACAAGACAGACTACATAGACACACACCCACACCCGTAACCTCCTTCATGTCACACAACTACATTTTCATTTTTAATGGCTACTGTATTAGTTTTGCATTGCATATTACCCCAAAACTTGGTGGCTTAAAGCAACAAACATTTATGTAGGTAAGGCCTGCAGAAATCTCAAGGCTCTTAAATGCTAGTACACTATGGTGAGCATGGCTTAATATATAGAGTTGTCCAATCACCATGTTTTATACCTGAAACTAATGTAAGAATGTGTGTCAACCATAATTAACAGAACAAAACAAAACAAAACAAAATCTCTTTCTTCATGTACAGACTGTGGACAAATATACAACTCCCCTACCAACTCCTTGGGAATTTTAATGAGTAACATGTTCTCCCTCCTGTTACAGGTATTTGAAATCAAAGAGATATTAGTCATTTAGTCCTTAATTCTTAACTTTAGAATTGATATTCTGTATATCAGATACTCTTACAATTCAATAAGACAGAGATTATGTCCTCAGTAGAAAAACAGGCAAAGAAAGTAAACAAATAAAAGACAGAAGTGATAAACTAAGATATTAAAATATTAAAGGAAACTACAAATTACAACTAGATATGATTTTTAATTAATTCAATTGAAAAATAGAATAGCGTAATACCTAATGGTGGCCAGGACCACATAACCAGGTACTCTCAGACATTCCTGGAAGGAGTTTACATTTGTGCCCTATGACCTTCATTTCAATTCACTGAGGTTTTCTGTGCCTTTTCCACATCTTCCCCTCCCCGCCCACATCTTGTAGTTAAAATTGGACTGTAGAATTTTTTTCAGTGTTGGCTGTCACTGGGATCACTGTCACTATATACAAGACGTTAGGAAATATCTGTCAGAGAAGTGAGAACAGTTTATCAACAAAGGCCACACCATGGCCTCTTTTTGGGTGCCGATCCTGACAAAAGGATTCTCAAGTTGCCAGGCAGGTTAAAGGCAGTCAAAACAACGGTGACAGTCATAACAGAAACAGACTTCACTGCTTGCCACAAGGATACGGGTGCTATAGAGCAGAACCATCGATATGCACCTGGGAACACATGAAGTGCACTGCATAATACAACAAACTATCTCCATTATATGGGAAAAAATGTTTTTGTAAAACTTTACTTACAGAATCTTAAGTTTCTCCAAGTAAAAAAAAATTTTTTTTTTTTTTTTTTTGGGAGGGGGAGGACCCATTGTTATGAGCTAACAGAAGTCTCAGTTGGGTCTTTTGTCCTCAATACAATGAAATGGGTTGAAACTAATTGATTTCCAGAATTATTTAAAGGAAATGCCACATTGTGAAATGACCATTTTATTTAAAGGGTGTGTTTTTTGTTACTCTATCTTGCAAACAAGCTTATATATATCTTACAATTATTCCCCAAGTATGAAACAGAACTGGACCAGAAGCCTTTTTCCTTATGTCTTTGGGATCAAGATATAATCCTTGACACATAATATAGTAATGAAGTCATTTGACGTTTCTGTATTTCTGAGGTTCTTTACAAGATCAGTTTGATGATAAAAAAGGGAGAGGTTAATGGACAAAAGCATTATGAATTTATAGGTCATGGATCTCTTCTAAATTGGCGGTATCTACTTATTGTCCTTTTTCTTCAGTCCAAACAGAGAGGAAAGTATGTTGATCTTTATTGTGTATTGACTATAAAAAACAGGTAATAGATGAGTGACTGTGTATTTCAAAAAGCTGAATAGATTCTTTTATTCTGTTCTCAGAAGCTTGGTATCTGACAACAGAATTTGGTCTCAATACAGGAAAATTAATACCTTTTCTGTTTCTGCAAGTTACATTTATTTTTTTTGTTGGTTTGTTTTTTGCTTTTTTAAGATTTTATTTATTTATTTGACAGACAGAGATCACAAATAAGCAGAGAGGCAGGCAGAGAGAGAGGAAGGGAAGCAGGCTCCCTGCTGAGCAGAGAACCCCATGCGGGGCTCCCATCCCAGGACCCTGGGATCCTGACCTGAGCTAAAGGCAGAGGCTTTAACCCACTGAGCCACCCAGGTGCCCCTCTCCAAGTTATCTTTAAAGTGGAAGTGAAAATTCTACTTCTTTTCTTGCCTCACAGGGATCAGACCAAAAGGCAAACAGAAAATTTACTGATTTTCATATCGTTTAAGTATATGACAGCCAATTACTCAATGTGTATTTTACTTATTGTGCGTCTTCCTCTTTCTTTATTTCTTTCTTGGGCTTTATTTTTTCCCTACTACATTTGTATGTTTTGTATTTAACTCCAAGTAGTTCAGTGTAAACAATTAGTGACATGTTTCTGAGGATATGTCACTAACTTAAAAATGTAGGACATCTTTTTTGCTTCTGCCAGTTTGTCAATGTTCTATTGAATGTTCCAAATTTCCACTTAGTACAAGATATGAGAAATTAATAACCCCTTTAATCTGAGAGGCTCACTCTATTTGTCTGTATAACTGAAAAAATTTTCCAGTTAGTAATACTTATAAATTTTTCTCATATCTTGTAGTAAATTCACAAACTCTCATCAGTCTTTTATTTTTAAAAATCCAGTTAATTTGTTTAGCTTGTTCTGAAGCTTTTCCACACACATTATCACAAATGTTTTCGTTGATATATAGTTGACCTATTTGCTTCCACAAAACTTCCACGAAACTTCCATATACATATCTTACTAATAATCAACTTAGCATATTCTACTTATAAAATCACTGATTTGAACACTCTTTAAGAATCCTTTTCTTTTGGGATGCCTGGGTGGCTCAATCAGTTAAGTGTCTGCCTTCGGCTCAGGTCATGATTCCAGGGTCCTGGGATTGAGTCCCACATCCGGCTCCTTGCTCAGCAGGCAGCCTGCTTCTCCCTCTGCGTGCTGCTCCCCCACTTGTGTTATATCTCTCTGACAAATAAGTAAATTAAATTAAAATGAAAAAAGAATCTTTTTGTTTTTAAAGATTTATTTATTTGAGAGAGAGCAGGCATGTGCATGTGCAGGCATGGGGAGAGGGGCAGAGGGGGTGAATCTTTAAGCAGACTCCCTGCTGAGGGTGGAGCCTCAACTCCTGGTGGATGTCATGACCCTGAGATCATGACCTGAGCTGAAATCAAGAGACAAATGCTTAACTGACTGCACCACCAAGATGCTCCCTAGGAATCCTTTTCAAAACAATTTTACCTCATACATTTCCTTCTCATTTACATGTAGACCCTTCTACATGATTGAAGCAGCAGTTATATTCCGTGTGTCCTAATTTGCATTTTGGGGTACCTGGGTCACTCAGTCATTTAGACATCCGACTCTTGGGTTTGGTCATGCTCTCAGGGTCCTGGAATTGAGCCCGGATCTGGCTTTGTGCTCAGTAAGGAGTCCATTTGAGATTCTCTTTCTCTCCCTTTGTCACCCCTTGCCAATAAATAAATAAATCTTTAAAAAAATTAATTTGAATTTCAAGACTATAGAGATCAATGCATTTGGAAATCCAAGTTTGTACTTAACCTACATGGCTGTGGGTGGGTTATAAGCTTCCAGGTGAGCCACGTGATTTAAATGATGGTGAGCTAATTAATATTCCATGTATTTATTTGAGTAGGTTTATATCTCCTGAGGAGCATTAAGTGTGGAAAGCCAGCCCACCGTAAGTACCGAGATTATGAGTATTTGAAATCAAGTGGCAAAGGGCCACTGCAAGTCCGAGTGATATTTTGAGAAGTGGAATATTGATCAATTACTGTTGGCATAAAGGTTAAAACTTCTACTGTAGGATCTGGTAGAGGTAATACTATGACTTGTGATCAAAAAACTCAAGGAAAACACTTGAAAGGAAGAAAATTAGATCATTGTGACCTGAAGAGAGATTTTGTATAGAACAAGGCTGGGAATTTAAAAATATCTTTTATGTGCTCTAATTTATAAAATGATTTACATTTTTCTAATGTTTGATCTTAACTTATATTGTGTGGCTGGGAGACAGAAGAACATGATTTTAAGTCCCGACTCCGCCATTAACTCACAGTGTGCCTTTGGGTGGGATTTCTCACTTCTTCCAAACTTCCTCATTCATGAAATTAGAGAATTGTGCTAAATGATCTCTATAGTAGCATTTAACTTGGAACCCTTATGATCGTATCTTGTATAAGTGATACATCATCTGATTTCTGATTACTTGAAAATAGTACCCAGTTGCATTTAAAACATAAAATAAACACATGTGAACATTTAAAATTTTTCTGTGCCATTGCTGTCAGTTTAATTGTGAGGTCTAGTTCTCATTTATGCCTTAGTCTTTGAGAAAACTAATGCTGGCTGTTAAATAGTTCTTCTAATTAGTATGAATGGTTGAAGCATTTAAAATCCTTGTCCTGCCTTTGATCAAAATTAGAGTGAAGAATATGCCTTGCTTGAACAGATTAGCATGCAAACCATGTAGCCTGAAAAGATGTGTTTAGGCTCTGAGAATAAAGCAGAAGCTAGCACATTCTGACAGCTGTGAGAAACACAAAAAATATTAATGGTGGCAGTTAGAGAGTCAGACGGAGAATAGCAATGCACAGGTGCATTTTCCCTAGTGCATATATTTCTTTTTTAGTATTCATGATAAGTTTCCAATACCTTCATCTTTACACAGGAATTAGGAAACAGTTCAGACTTATTAGTTTGACTGAGCAATAACCTCGGACAGTTAGAAGAACAATGTCTACAGGGGCATGTATATTTGCAATAAAATAGTCTTCTATGATAATGCTTTAAATATCACCATAATGCCATTTTTTTTTCTAATAAAGTCATCATCATAGCAGTTTTATGGTTCTCTTAATTCTGTTCTTAACACCTTATCTGAGTGGAGTGAAAAATTACATTAATTGCAAGCTGTTCTACTTGTCTTACTGGCCACTATCTTGTGATAAAAGTTTTCATTATTCGTCTCAATGTTTTGACTTTAAAGGTTAAAGTGCCACTTATGGTTTGGGATAATTATGTGGAAAAAATCTTTTAAGTCAATATAGAAACTCATCACTTAAGATAAGCAAAAAATATAGAAATAGTGTGAATTCTCACTTGAATGTGTCTGAGCATATGATCACATTGAATCCCTCTGCACACTCCACAAAAACCCTCAAACAAGCCAGAAATAGATATCCTGAATACTCTGTTCTCAGAATTATCAGGAGATATGATGCAACATGCACAAGGCAGGTTGCTAGTGATACTGTATATCTCTCAAGTTTATGGTCAGTGAACAGTGTCAGTCATTTAGGTCTTGAATATTTATATAGATCTATTCCTTACCCTCAAAATTCTAGTCAACTACTTGAAGAATAATGATGGAGATAGTGTTATGCTGCCTAGACACATAAATAGTAGAATTCAACCAAGCCATTGAAGGGAAGTTTCCTTTCTCTACAAAATTCAGAACAAAATCTTATATGTTAGGGGCACCTGGGTGGCTCAGTTGGTTAAGTGAATGACTCCTGATTTTGGCTCGGGTCATGATCTCAGGGTCATGAGATGGGAGCCCCATGTTGGACTCTGCACTGGGCATAGAGCCCGCTTAGAATTCTTTTTTCCTCTCTCTGCCTCTCTCCCCCTGCTCACATGCTCCCGCTCTCTCTCTCTCTCTCTCAAAAATCTTATATGTTACTTTCCCTAAATTTATACTTCAGGGAAAATTGTCAGTTCTCAAATCACCTTTTTTTTTTTTTTTTTTAAAGATTTTATTTATTTGACAGAGATCACAAGCAGGCAGAGAGAGGAGGAAGCAAGCCCCCCACTGAACAGAGAGCCCGATGCGGGGCTTGATCCCAGGACCTTGAGATCATGACCTGAGCTGAAGGCAGAGGCGTTAACCCACTGAGCCACCCAGGCACCCCCTCAAATCACCTTTTAGACTTACAATCAAGTGTCTTAGAATATGTACCTCTAACAGCGCCTCTTTAGAATTTGTATTAAAATGTTAATGAGTCAGACTCAGCTCTAACTTTTAATTCTGTCCCTTTATAACCATTACTTGCTATTCAGTAACACCAGCTTGGGCCTGGTGTTACTCTAACAACAGTGAGATGGCTGACAATGGTTGCTGTTATGACGTCACCATATGACACATTTGGAGTCTATCATCTTGAGATCAGGTTATTTTATAACACTGGGGAAAATAATTTATCTTCCTTGAAGACACCTTTTTTCCTTGCTTCCTCTTTGAGACTATCATCCACCCTCCCATTCCTACCTTGAATTTCTCTTTCTATAGCCGTTATGTTCCTAAGGTTCTTCTGAAATCTTCTCTTGCTTGTTTGTAATGTAGTGATACAGGATGGTACAATTTCATCAAAGTCCCAACTGCCAGATGTGATGTGTCAAGCGAGACTTGAGATTATGGTTATGACATCAGTAATGGGTACACACACACACACATATATATACAAACATACAATTTTTTTAAAACTTTTTATTTATTTATTTGACAGAGAGACATGAGAGAGTAAACACAAGCAGGGGGCATGGGAGAGGGAGAAGCAGACTTCCTGATGAACAGGGAGCCTGATGTGGGGCTCGATCCCAAGACCCCAGGATCATGACCTGAGCCAAAGGCAGATGCTTAATGACTCAGCCACCCAGGCACCCCAAACACACAATTTAAACAATAACAAAAATGGCTTTGATTTGTTTAAAGTGATTTTTAGTATCAAGTTTCAAATGACGTAATGTTGTGTTATATAGCGAACTCTATTGGCAATCCATATTGCCAAGTTTTGAGCTCCATTCTTAGAAAAGCAGATAGTAACTCATAGACTGAAGATTTTTCTTAGGTGTAGACATTTTGATTTCATTATGTTCTTTTAAATCTATAAGTCTTTCTTTTTGTTGTTTTCAATTTGAAACGGTATCTACTGTTATCACCTTCATGATATAGTCTTTTTTTTTTCTTCTCAATTCTGTTAGAATGGAGCTCAGCAGGAGATTCATTATTTCTCT
Organism: Meles meles; assembly: GCF_922984935.1. Taxonomy (NCBI): domain Eukaryota; kingdom Metazoa; phylum Chordata; class Mammalia; order Carnivora; family Mustelidae; genus Meles; species Meles meles. The sequence goes on along the minus strand of NC_060071.1, from coordinate 97,744,729 downwards.
GATTTAAAAACACTATTGATGAGCTCATCCTCCTTCCCCACCCACCACAAACAATATAACTTTCAGGAATTTCAGCACAGATTGTAAAGAATATTTTTACTGTCTGGATTTTACTTGGGTTTGGAGCAGTGTATTGAATATTATAAAAGCATATATGATGTAGAAAGTGGATGACAGCTCTTCGGTTTAAATAATTTTTACAATGAGAACTTGTTCCCCAATCTCACTGATCCCATGGTGGTACATTGTTAAGACAATATAACAAATGGGTAGATTGTACTGAATAGCCTTTTCATTTAAGACCTATGGTGTTAATTCAAGTACATATTACAGAGCTGCCAAAACCAGAAAGGCCCCCTGGCAGCACAGCAGGTGTTTGATTTCCTGGGTTTCTTAGGAGCCATGAGAATAAAATCTTAGTTTCTGCTTTGATTTTAACCACAGCTGGATATCCTATCCTCATTTGTCTTTAGTCTGGATGAATAAAATCTGTTCCGTTCTTTAGTTCCAAACTCTCTTCTATGACATAATGACCCTCACTTTTCTGATAGGTTTATAGGATCTGTGGCTACTAGTCTAAGGGACACTGCCCCTACAAGCATTTTGTTTCCTACCTTAAAGCCTGTAAATACTTCATTGAAAAAAAATCCAACCCATAAGGGGAATGCTTTATGGATTCTTTGTGCACTTAAATTTGCGTGCTCATTCTAAACGCAAGCCAATTCTGATTCTCTCGCCAGTTTTACAGTATTTTGGAGATGTGATTCAAGATAACAAAATTCAAGGCGATTTTAAGGATAGTGATTGGGTAAAATTATGTGTCTGTAGGCCAGAGGAGTTTCAGTGGGGGAAAACTAAAGGCTTAAGGATATAATGTGTATCAATAATGGTGAATCCTGAGTAAAATATAGAAGGCAGTAACTTTCTAATGGGAACATGGTGTATAAAAATGCAGTCTGACCACAATGAGATATAAATATACCCATATTAGAACAGCTAAAATAAAAAATAGCAACAATACCAAATGTTGGTGATAATGCAGAGAAACTAGATCTCTCATATATTGCTGGTGGGAATGTGCAATGAAACAGACATTCCAGAAAATATGACAGTTCATTATAAAGCTAAATGTGCACTTACCATATGAAATAACAATTGCACTCTTAGGCAGTTATCCCAGGGAAATGGAAACCTGTGTTCACACAAAAGCATATGAGTAAGTGTTTATAGCAGCTTTATTTTTAATAGCAAAAACTAGAAGCAACACAAATCTCCTTCAGTGGTTGGATAATTAAACTCTGGAACATTCATACAGTGTAATAGTACTCAGCAATAAAAGAAATAAACTGGTATGTGCAGCAACCTGAACAGATCTCATGAGAATTTTTCTTAGTGAAAAGATCTCAAAAGCTTAAATACTATATGACTGCATTTATATAACCTTTGTGAAACAAAATTATAGAGGTGGAGAACAGATGATTGGTTACCAGGAGGTGGGGATAGGGTTGGGAAGGGATGAGTGAGTAGTGCAATGTAAATGAGTAACGTGAAGGAGTTTGATTGTGGTGGTGATTTCATAGATCTGTATGTGGGATAAAATTGTGTACACTATACATAAACACACACAAATGATTGCTTGTAAGAAGTGGTTAAAATGAATTGTGTAGTCTAGTTAGTAGTCTAGTTAACAATATTTTACCAAAGTCAGTTATTTCTTGGTTTTGATACTATACTACAGTTGTATGAGATGTCACTATTGGGGGAATCTAGGTTAAGGGCACAGGGACCCTAAGTACTAATTTTACAACTTCCTGTGAGTTTATAAATATTTAAAAATAAAAAGTGAAAAAATTTAGAATTCTGCCTGTTTTTTTTTTTTTTATTGAAGTGCGTCAAAGTTCCTTTTGTCTCTATAGCATAAATACTATGTCATTAGTCAGTTACAATGCATCTCATACTATTTTGGAGAGTTACATTTATTTGTAATTATATGAGAAAAAGACACTTGCCTACAATGCCAAATTGAGATGTCAAACTGGTGGATGGCAGAGGGGAGAGGGATAGTAGGATGGGCAAAATAGGTAAAGAGGATTAAGAGGTACAAATGTCCAGTTGAAAAATAAATAATCCATGGAGATGAACAGTTTAGGGTAGAGAATATTGTTAATAATATTGTAATAATATTGTGTGGTGGTAGATGGTAACTACATTTACTACAGTGAGCACTGCTTAATGTATCAAATTGTTGAATCACTATGTTGTGAACCTGAAACTAATCTAACAGTGTATGTCAACTATACTTCAGTAATAAAAATTTTGAAGGGTGTTGGACTAAAATACAAGCTAAGCATCACACTGCAGAGGAGGCAAACAGCTCTTTTCACTGCCCTCTATAAAACTGGATCTCACATCCATACCATATTTGATCTGCGGACAAAGAATAGGAATGTGTACTCTCTTGTTCTAAGGATAGACAATGGGACATGGAATATTAATATCCTATATATAGAACACTGGTGGTCTGTGCCTAAAAAACAGAACAAGAGTTTCACTGTTAATCCACACAAGAAGGTCAAGAAATAGGCAATGAGTACTTTAAAATTAAAGCTAGCCAAGAGAAATAAATAATCTTTAATGACCATTGTTAAAGTAGATTATTTTAGGTTTAAAAAAAAAGAAGAAAAAAAAGAAAAAGATTGTTCTGAAAGCAGAAGGCTGAAATAGCAAGGTAAGCTTAGGCACATCCCAAAGGGCGTGAACAAATAGAAGCCAAAGTAACAACATGAACTAGGATTCGGTGTTTCTATCTTCTGTTTGTGCATTAACTAACTTAACAACCTAGAAGCCCCATCAGACAAGGTATTGAATTCAATCAACAATGGTGTCCTAATTATTTTGGCTCGAGTATGTCTCTAGGGTTTTCAGATTGCTAAAAATCCAATAATTCTCTCCAGAGGCTGCGCACCTGAATCCCCCCACCCTGCTTCTTTCTGTCTAAGCAATCATGTGTTCCATCAACTAAGACAGGTATTGGTTATGTATGGTGAACTATGGCTAATTTCTTTCTTACAAGCAAATAAATAATTTTGCGGCTCATTAGGCTGATCATTTTTTCTGATTTGTTCGACCTTTGCTGTGCTTTTTTATCAGCTGGTTTTCTCAGACCTCATTTTCCCCTGCAAAGCTCCAGTAATCAAATGAATTGCTGGACCCGTCAGTCTGATGCCATGACCTGTTAAAATGGGATTCATCAGAAGAATTTCATTATGTTTTTGTTAGAACAGTTGTCAGAAATCTTTCATTCCTGTTCTCTAGTCCCACTGAGTGACAGGTGAGTGATACACACATGAAGGAAGTAAAACATTTATTAAGGGTTTTAAGTTGAGATACCAGCTGAGTCAAAAGCTTCCTACATATAGTTGAATCCTTTGCATAAAGGATTTTTCCATAGCCATCGTGGACAATTAAACTTGGGATCTTCTCCTCTTGAAAGACTAACCCAGGTGGGAGAGTGTTCTCAGTATAAATACCAAATGTGTGTTTGGGTAGTAGCAAATCCCCAAGGAGGATTTAAGTTGTAGGTGGAAAATAGCATCTGCAGAGGATTTTAGTGTGATTACTGCTTGCCTTAAGAATCATCATTCACTGAAGCAATTAACCAAAATAGAAGTATGGGCCTGAGCCAAGGAAAAGGGCAGGGTTGGATCTTTATTGAACCAGATGAAGATAGTTTACACCATGTACTTTCCAAGGTTGAACATAGTGACCAAAATGGTAATGTTCCCCTCAGCTTGACTAAATTTTAGATAAGCTGCTTTTGACAAGAGACCCCTGAGCTCCCTTTTTTTTAGAACATTTACTTGAGGACACTAGTCATTGTGAATTCTTTCTCTGCCTTGTTGAGATGGAAATCTTCTTTAGTTCTGGAATGTTTTTCCCATTCCTTTGACATGTGAGGGCCCTAGTCTTCCTGTCTCTGGGAGAGTGTAGGATCCTAACTTCCATAACCAGCAATTAGCAAACACAGATGGCTCCATTGACCATCTAATATCCACTAGGACTAATGTCCTCTAGGACTTTTCCTTTAGCTCATTTCTCTTTTATTTCAGCAGATTGAAGTCAGTCTCTTTCCCCTATTGCAATGGTCTTTTTTTTTTTAAGATTTTATTTATTTTTGAGAGAGAGAGAGAGTGCAAGCAAGCATGAGCGAGGTCAGGGGGAAGGTTAGAGGGAGAAGCAGATTCCGTGCTGAGCAGGGAGCCTGAGATGGGACTCAATTTCAGGATCCTGGGACCATGACCTGAGCCAAAGGCAGACGCTTAACCTACTAAGCTACCCAGTACCCACTATTGCAATAGTCTTGAATAAAACCTTCCTTGACCATTTAACTGGCTGGTGCAATTTTCTTTTACAATAGATCCCAGATAATTTCTTTGAATTTATTTTTAATCTCTACAAATTTGTTTGGTTAGATTCTAAAAATGAAAAAAATGTGTGCATTCACTTCACCTGGTTTTGACTGTCATTATTTATTGGATCACCTAAAAAATATAATGCCAGCCACACTAATCCAAAAGAAAAGAGAGAAAGCCCAAATTAATAAAATTATGAATGAAAAGGAAGAGATCACAACTAACACCAAGGAAATAGAAACAATCATCGGAAATTATTACCAACAGTTATATGCCAATAAGCTAAGCAACCTAGATGAAATGGATGCATTCCTGGAAAGCTACAAACTCCCAAAATTGAACCAGGAAGAAATTGACAACCTGAATAGACTGATATCTAGTAACGAGATTGAAGCAGTGATCAAAAACCTCCCAAAAAACAAGAGCCCAGGACCTGATGGATTCCCTGGGGAATTCTACCAAACTTTCAAAGAAGAAATAACACCAATTCTCCTGAAGCTGTTCCAAAAAATTGAAGCAGAAGGAAAACTTCCAGACTCTTTTTATGAAGCCAGCATTACCCTGATCCCCAAACCAGGCAAAGACCCTACCAAAAAGGAGAATTTCAGACCAATATCACTGATGAATATGGATGCAAAGATTCTCAACAAGATCCTAGCAAACAGGATCCAGCAGCACATTAAAAAGATTATCCACCATGACCAGGTGGGATTCATCCCTGGGTTGCAAGGTTGGTTCAACATTCGCAAATCAATCAATGTGATAGAACAAATCAATAAGAGAAGAGAGAAGAACCACATGGTCCTCTCAATTGATGCAGAAAAAGCATTTGACAAAATCCAGCATCCGTTCCTGATGAAAACGCTTCAAACTTTAGGGATAGAGGGAACATTCCTGAACTTCATAAAATCTATCTATGAAAGACCCACAGCAAATATCATCCTCAATGGGAAAAAGCTTGCAGCCTTCCCGTTGAAATCAGGAACACGACAAGGATGCCCACTCTCAGCACTCTTGTTCAACATAGTATTAGAAGTTCTAGCAATGGCAATCAGACAACAAAGAGGAATAAAAGGTATCCAAATTGGCAAGGAAGAAGTCAAACTCTCTCTCTTCACAGATGACATGATTCTTTATATGGAAAACCCCAAAGACTCCACCCCCAAACTACTAGAACTCATACAGCAATTCAGTAACGTGGCAGGATACAAAGTCAATGTACACAAATCAGTGGCTTTCTTATACACTAACAATGAAAATACAGAAAGGGAAATTAGAGAATCGATTCCATTTACTATAGCACCAAGAACCATAAGATACCTGGGCATAAACCTAACTAAAGAGGTAAAGGACCTGTACTCGAGGAACTACAGAACACTCATGAAAGAAATTGAAGAAGACACAAAAAGATGGAAGACTGTTCCATGCTCTTGGATTGGAAGAATAAACATTGTTAAAATGTCTATACTGCCTAGAGAAATCTATACTTTTAATGCCATCCCGATCAAAATTCCACTGATATTTTTCAAAGAGCTGGAGCAAATAATCCTAAAATTTGTATGGAATCAGAAGAGACCCCGAATTGCTAAGGAAATGTTGAAAAACAAAAACAAAACTGGCGGCATCACATTACCCGATTTCAAGCTTTACTACAAAGCTGTGATCACCAAGACAGTGTGGTACTGGCATAAAAACAGACACATAGACCAGTGGAACAGAGTGGAGAGCCCAGATATGGACCCTCAACTCTATGGTCAAATAATCTTCGACAAAACAGGAAAAAATATTCAATGGAAAAAAGACAGTCTCTTCAATAAATGGTGCTGGGAAAACTGGACAGCGATATGTAGAAGAATGAAAGTAGACCATTCTCTTACACCGTACACAAAGATAAACTCGAAATGGATAAAAGACCTCAACGTGAGACAGGAATCTATCAGAATCCTAGAGGAGAACATAGGCAGTAACCTCTTCGATATCAGCCACAGCAATTTCTTTCAAGATATGTCTCCAGGGACCCCTGGGTGGCTCAGTTGGTTAAGCGGCTGCCTTCGGCTCAGGTCATGATCCCAGCGTCCTGGGATCGAGTCCCATATCGGGCTCCTTGCTCAGCAGGGAGCCTGCTTCTGCCTGCCTCTCTGCCTACTTGTGATCTCTCTCTCTCTCTGTCTCTCTCTCTCTGATAAATAAATGGATAAAAATCTTTAAAAAAAAAAAAGATATGTCTCCAAAGGCCAAGGAAACAAAAGCAAAAATGAACTTTTGGGACTTCGTCAAGATCAAAAGCTTCTGCACAGCAAAGGAAACAGTCCACAAAACAAAAAGGCAACCCATGGAATGGGAGAAGATATTTGCAAATGACAGTACAGACAAAAGGTTGATATCCAGGATCTATAAAGAACTTCTCAAACTCAACACACACAAAACAGATAATCATATCAAAAAATGGGCAGAAGATATGAACAGACACTTCTCCAACCAAGACATACAAATGGCTATCAGAAACATGAAAAAATGTTCATCATCACTAGCCATCAGGGAGATTCAAATTAAAACCACATTGAGATACCACCTGACACCAGTTAGAATGGCCAAAATTAGCAAGACAGGAAACAACGTGTGTTGGAGAGGATGTGGAGAAAGGGGAACCCTCTTACACTGTTGGTGGGAATGCAAGTTAGTGCAGCCACTTTGGAAAACAGTGTGGAGATTCCTGAAGAAATTAAGAATAGAGCTTCCCTATGACCCTGAAATTGCACTGCTGGGTATTTACCCCAAGGATACAGATGTAGTGAAAAGAAGGGCCATCTGTACCCCAATGTTTATTGCAGCAATGGCTACGGTCGCCAAACTGTGGAAAGAACCAAGATGCCCTTCAACGGATGAATGGATAAGGAAGATGTGGTCCATGTACACAATGGAGTATTATGCCTGCATCAGAAAGGATGAATACCCAACTTTTGTAGCAACATGGATGGGACTGGAAGAAATTATGCTGAGCGAAATAAGTCAAGCAGAGAGTGTCAAGTATCATATGGTTTCACTTATTTGTGGAGCATAACAAATAATATGGAGGACATGGGGAGATGGAGAGGAGAGGGAGTTGAGGGAAACTGGAAGGGGAGATGAACCATGAGAGACTATGGACTCTGAAAAACAACCAGAGGGTTTTGAAGGGGCGGGGGGGGGGGGGAGGTTGAGGAACCAGGTGGTGGGTAATAGGGAGGGCACGTACTGCATGGAGCACTGGGTGTGATGCCAAAACAATGAACACTGTTATGCTGTAAATAAACAAATTAAAAATAATAATAATAAATTTAAAAAAATATAATGCCAGGGTCAACTCTAGGCAAAATTGTGTGCTGTAGTTTTCTTTCAGCATGTATCTGGCTGGTTGCCAAAGGTCCATGAACTCTCCTGGAGGTGAGAGACTCTTCTTGCAGAGCTGGGTCAACAAAGCCAGTTGTTGGGCTTGATCCCCTGCTTTTACCTTTGATATTGATTGTAGGTCTCATTACTGATTTGGTTGTATCCTGAGAATGACCTTGTACTTTTTATAGAGAGCTTCTGCCACTAATCAGTGGAACCAGGAGCCCATAGTGATGGCTCCTGGTTCAAGAACACTGCCTAATGCCCACTAACTAAGATGGTCAACTGGTCTACCCTCTAGAGTCAGTAAGTGTTACATTTCATTCTTTTAGAGGGGAGCAGTGGCTGCTTATTTTGGGGACCCAGGGTCTTGGCTGATAATCACTAACAAGTTACATTTCCTTGGTGGTGTTTGTATTTGAGTCAGTGAACTTTTAAATTAATTAGTAAGCCACATACTCATTAAACTGGGTCATAAAGGTCAGGAAGCACAAAGTTTTAGGCAAAAGGCAATGACTTCCAGTTACTCCAAGAAGGGTCTGATAAAGTGTGTTCTCAACAACTATTTTGGTTATAAGGTACTGAACTCTGGAATTAGATTAGACTGGCTTGACTCCTTTTATTTATTTATTTTTTTTTAGGAGAGTGTTGTGTGCAGGGTTGGGAGGGTGCACAGTCACAGGCAGAGAGAGAGAATCTCAAGCAGGCTACATCATGCTCAGTGTGGGGCCCAACATGGGTCAATCTCACAATCCTGATGTCATGACCTGAGCCTAAATTAAGAGTTGGATGCTTAACTGATTGAGCCACCCAGGTGCCTCTGGCCTGACTCTTCTTAAATCCATTTTTTTTCTGCTCTTTTTCCTCTTTAAGTTATTGCCCTTGGCTGTTGCTCCTGATTCTTCACTGGGCATTTGAAGGCTTCTGTTTTGATACCTACGTAGTGACTGTGGCTTTATTTCACAACTGCACCCCTGCCTCCTAAATGGAGTTGGACACATGCTGAAACTTTTACAGAAAGTAAACTTACCATGCTTATTACTTTTGTGTCACTATCACTTATCTTAGAAAACCCTGGGGTTCAGTCATCTTAGAAGAGAGGAATTTTAACTAAATTATGAAGATTTAAAAGGTGGGGCCCAGGGATGCCTAGGTGGCTCAGTTGGTTAAGCAGCTGCCTTTGGCTCAGGTCATGATCCCGGGATCCTGGGATCGAGTCCTGCATCAGGCTCCTTTCTTAGCGGGGAGCCTGCTTCTCTCTCTGCCTTTGCCTGCTTGTGCTCTCTCTCTCTGACAAATAAACAAACCTTTAAAAAGAAAAAAAAAAAAAGGTGGGGCCCAGAATGAAGCCAGAAAAACATAGCTTTCAGTATTATTAAATGACATTAATATGCCAAATGGTTCTTTGTTTTGTTAATTGGGAAATAAATGAACATGCAGTAGGTATGACATGACCTCTGACCACAAAATATGGTTACATATTTACTTTTAATAGACAAATTATGGTAGGTAGAACCCTTACTGAACAACTGCTCTATATTAGTCTCTTCCTAATGCCTACTACGAGACCCTCAGAAACCTATAATCTGGTTTGCCATTTGGTGGGGTTTCCTACTGGCAGTGCCCATTATCATAACACTAGCATCCATGTCCAGGTCAGTGTCTCAAGTGCTTCCTGTCCTTGGCATGCCAGAGAATCTCTGGGTTCTCTGCTGAGGTGGAAAATCTAACTTCTTTTCTGCTAAGTGTCATGCTTTTTTTTTTTTTTTTTTTTAAACCAGGGCCTAGATAAACAGTTCCTTTCTTAAACAGTTCCTGATGTGAGCCCCTTGGCTATGATTTTAACAAATCTCATTAAAAAATGCCTCCTTCGTTCCCAATGATCTTTATTTTTTCCTCTTTCCCAACTCTCCTTCCTGCCTTCTACCTCCTGTACCCCTTCCTAAAGCATATGCTTCTTTCTGCCCCAGCTGTATCATAAAGCTCTTGGGGAAACACAAAATATATGCCAGGAGGGACATGGAGCATGGGAGAAGAAAGGGGGAATATCGTTGATTTTAAAAGCATCTAGGCTCTATTTCAGTGAGGCAAAAATGTCCTGATAAGCTTACAAAAAGAGACTCTATAAAATGTAGACCCTCACTTATTCTGAAGGCCTTTCCTCTTACTTTCAATTCTCCTTGGTTGCCCTGTTTTCTTAGATGTGACCTCTGCTAGGAGGCCAGCTAAAAGCCACCCTACAAAAGCTCTAGAAGAGGGAAGTGTCATGGAAATGGACTGACCTGATCTCTGAAGTGAGAGGCACAGTGTACCTTGAGATCAGGTTGTTGGTGGACATCATTGACAGTGCTTGGGCTGGTACCTCTGCCCCTGCAAAGAGAGGGGTCAGTCAATTGTGGGAAAGGCAAGAACAGGAAATTAAGGGGAGAAAACCAATAGGCACAGAGCATTTTGAATTATCTGTCTGTAGGTGGTGTCTCTCAAACCAAAATGAAACTTTTTTTTTTAACCCCCTCTTCTGTAGGGGATCTTAATTGACATGTTTTCAATCGGGTGTTTTTTGTTTTGTTTTGTTTTAATTTTTTGTTTTGTTTTAATTTGGTTTGGTTTTTCTTTTTCTCTCCGGCTTGTGAAGGGTGGTTGCCAGGGAAGCTGCTTGTAAATCGTATTTTCGGAGGGGCTGGTTGCTCCCATAGTTAATCTGGTAACTCCAAACTGTATGCTCTTTTGCCTGGGGATTGGGATTTCAGGATTTCAACACCTAGTGATAATTGAGGAAAAGCATTATCCTTCTCTATGTTTTATAAGGTTATTATGAATCATTTATAAATTTCTATAGTTAAGAAAAATTCGAACTGCTTTCAGAGAAGTTTAAGAATATTTTTTCCTATCCATTGAAAATTCCCATTTTATACATTATGGTTGCAATTGAATCCTCATTTCTGAAATATATCCTTGCCACCTACCAATTTTAAGAAATGATTTCCATCATGCAAAGCTTATAAAACTCATGAAGTGTTCGTTTTGTATTTTTAAACTCAAAAAATTAAGTTGTAATTGTAATAGAAATAGTCTATAAGAGGCATTTTAAACAAAATTTTAATATTGGTGACAATAATAGTACCCAGTTATATGTCCTGTATTGTTTGTATTTTAGACCTGTGACAAAAGAAAATGTCTTTTTTTTAAAGTATTTTTTAAAATATTTTATTTGTTTATTTGACAGAGAGAGATCACAAGTAGGCAAAGGGGCAGGCAGAGAGAGAGAGGAGGAAGCAGGCTCCCTGCCAAGCAGAGAGCCCGATGTGGGACTTGATCTCAGGATCCTGAGATCATGACCTGAGCCGAAGGCAGAGGCTTAACCCACTGAGCCACCCAGGTGCCCCGAAAATCTTTTCTAGATGAGATTTTCTCATCTTTTCTAGATGAGAAAATAAGCTATGTTTCATGGTTAATGAGATTGGAACTCATCTTGACTTTGAAGAATAAACAAATCAATTTGTTTTTAATTGTAATTATGGCTTTTTCTTTTTTCCCCATTGTACCAATGTCTTTAGGGGCACCTGGGCGGCTCAGTCAGTTGGGCATCTGGCTCTTGATTTCAGCTCAGGTCATACTTCACAGTCATGGGATCGAGCCCCATGACAGGCTCTGAGTTTAGTGCAGAGTCTCTTCAGATTATCTCTCCCTTTCCCTTCCCTTCTGTCTTTCCGCGCTGTCTATCTCTAAAATAAGTAAATAAAAATAAAATCTTAAAAAAATAATTTCCCTTTAAAACTTTCATAGAAGAGTTTCAAGAAAGGCTTATATTTACAAATTATATGAGAAGCAATAGACCATAGTGATTTAGAACATAGATTTGGGAGTGGCGGGGGAGCTGTGAAATAAGAAAAGAATGTATTTCTGTGAGGCCAGCAAGGAAGACTGCAAACTAGTGGTCCCAATGGCTGTCTCCCAAGTGTTGAAAATATGTCTAAGTTTATATAAGGAGAATGTAGGACAAGAGTCATGCATGCTGGGCAGTAAATGTCAGGTTTGATGGTTGTCTTTGGGTCAATCATACAGGGTCTTGCTGGAGTCAGGGCAGTTGTAATTACTTGAGGGGATAGTTTCAGTTCCTATCAGAGGATGCTTAGCCTACCTGGGTCTTTTGACTGAATTAAAAGGTAAGCTGGAAAAAAAATTAATTTTCTAGTACAGACACAGGTCAAAATGGAGGTAGTTCAAGTTAGAACATAGATTTTTTAAACTGACCTTAGATCTGGCTTTGTAATCTGGCCCTACAATTTACTAACTGTATGGCACAAGTGAATTTTTTCACATTTCTGAGTCACAGTTTTCATATTTGTAAATACCATTGACTTCAGTGCAGTTTTGTAAGGGATGGCATGCTTTGTAAAGTATACACTAAGTACTTATTATGGTAGTTATCAGATGAATAGATAAAGAAGATGTGATACACACACACACACACACACACACACACAAAACGGGATACTATGCAGCCATCAAAACCCTCGAAATCTTACCATTTGCAACAATGTGGATGGCATTAGAGGGTATTATGCGAAGCGAAATGAGTCAATCAGAGAAAGACAATTATCATTTTGAGGTTCTATTCCCTCCCCCTCACTGATATGGGAATTTGAGAGGCAGGGCAGGGGGTCGTGGGGGGAAAGGAGGGGAAAATGAAACAAGATGAGACCAGGGAGGGATACAAACCAAGAGAGACTCTTAATCTAAGGAAACAAACTGAAGGTTGCTGGGAGTGGTGGGGGAGGGATAGGGTGACTGAGTTATGGACACTGGGGAGGGTATGTGCTACGGTGAGTGCTGTGAATTGTTTAAGACATAAATCACAGACCTGTATCCCTGAAACAAATAATACATTATATTGTAAGGGCTTATTTAGCCAGAGTGATTCCATCCATTTAAATAGGGATTTTGTTGTTTATGCAGTAAAACTTAAACTGACCCTGAACCCACCCCCCCGACCCCCACCCCCAGGGGAACTTACTTAAAAGCAAGTCCAGGAAACCAGTCCCAGGTAACAAAGCCCAAATACAAGGGCGGGTCAGGCCAGGTGGAGGCATCCAATCAGTGGGGCACACATACTGTCTCCCTAGCTACCAAGGAGTGTGTCCTGCCTTTTGGGTGCCAATTCTGACTAAGGTGATAGGCTAGCTCAAATATCTACTAGGGTAAATTGTAATTCAATTGGCCACCTGTGTGTGACCCAGCATGACTGTGAAGCTTTCTCTGTGTGTTACAATCTCATTGGCCACCTGTGGTGGCCAGGCCCAACCACATGGCCTTTGCTCTATAAAAGTTAGTCTGTGAGGCTGGGAGGGGTTGCTCTCTCTGTAAGCGGTGGCCCCGACTGGTCGGTTTGATTCTTGATGGTTGGCGCGAAATAAAGCTTTGCTTGACCTTCGCTTTGATAACAGACCTAGCAATATGTTAATAAAAGAATAAATGGTAGTTATTTTTGTTATGATTATGCATATCAAAATCAGGTTGCTAACATGCAACTGAAAATTATTTTATTAAATATAATGTAAGATGCAAAATAGAGTAAAACCTCACTAATTTGGAAATTCAACTAATTGAGAGGAAAGTAATTATGATTTTTTTTTTTAAGATTTTATTTATTTGACAGAGAGAGAAATCACAAGTAGGCAGAGATGCAGGCAGAGAGAGAGGGAAGCAGGGTCCCTGCTGAGCAGAGAGCCTGATGTGGGGCTCGATCCCAGGACCCTGAGATCATGACCTGAGCTGAAGGCAGAGGCTTTAACCCACTGAGCCACCCAGGCGCCCCAGTAATTATGATTCTAAGAACAAACATTTATTGTGTCCTTACTATGTTCTAGGTGTTATGCGTCACAAATATCCCTCTAGCCTCTTTTGGGATATTGATTCACTAATTATTCGATTTTTTTTTTTTTTTAAACTACTTACCTCCACTGGCTCCTTCTTTTTAGCTTATTAAACAGTGTTCAGTAGTATTCAGATCTCTTGTTCTTTTTTTTTTTAAAGATTTTATTTATTTAATATTTGAGAGAGAGATTGAGATAATGAATGTGTGGATGACCAGAGGAAGAAGCAGACTCCCTGCAGAGCAGGGAGCCTGAAGTGGGACTCATCTCCGGTCCCTGGGATCATGACTTGAGCAGAAGGCAGAGGCTTAAAGACTAAACCACCCAGGTGTCCCAGATCCCTCTCATTCATTTATTTTTTTTTTTTAAAGATTTTATTTATTTATTTGACAGACAGAGATCACAAGTAGGCAGAGAGGCAGGCAGTGAGAGAGGAAGGGAAGCAGGCTCCCCGCTGAGCAGAGAGCCCAATGTGGGGCTGGATCCCAGGACCCTGGGATCATGACCTGAGCCGAAGGCAGAGGCTTTAAACCACTGAGCCACCCAGGCGACCCCCTCTCATTCATTCTTAAAACAAAACAAAACAAAGAAGAAGAAGTAGTAGGAAAAGAAAACAGAACACCCCTTTCTTGATCCCGTACCCTTCAATTCAACACCAAGTTTTCCATTCAAGAATCCTGAGAGTTACCTAGATCCCAAATTCTTTATTTACTCCCATATCCAACTGATCAGGTCTGGAATTACTGGTTTATTGTATCATCTCCTCTCACTAGGAAGGCACTGTCTTAGGCCATACTTCATTGTTTATGGTCTAGTCCTGGCAATAACCTCTTGTTACAGTGTTGCTAGACTGACCATTATAAATGAATAACTGATTCTCATTCCTCCTCTTAAAAATCTTTGAATTCTCTCTTATAGAATAAGGTCCAAACTGCTAAATATAGCGTATAGGACTCTTTACAAGAGGAGCCGAACTTACTAAGAGCATCTTAATCTCTTTCTATTCCGAACTTACTAAGAGCATCTTAATCTCTTTCTATTCCCTCCCCCTCACTATGTTTGAATTCTACTCTCTTAGCACATCCAGAAAAAGCCTGTTAAGGAGATCTAATAAGTCAAAAACAATCTCTTTTTTGTTTGTTTGTTTTGCCTGAGAAAATAGTTCCTGTTCAATTTTACACATATATTTGCACTGCTAATTTAAGCAGGACAGATGTTCTTTACCAACATTTTTTTTTAATTAAAGCGTGAAATTTGCAAGTCATAGCCATCAACAAATGTAACATAACAGCAAGTGTTTCATGCTTCCACAAAGAAAGTCTGATGATTGAAATTTACTTCATTTACTCACATATTTATTTTCTTTACCTATTTCTCCAAGAGTGTGTTAGCACTGTTAGGGGATAAACTATATCTTATTCATTGTTATACCTTCTGGACCCAGCACACTGCTCAACAAAGCTTTGTTGAATGAAACATTAAATGGATGTATGAACATTGGATAAATGAACAAAAGAAAAACCTGAGGAAATATAACCGTGTTACATAACGATTCAAATTTAGAGTTTTTTTGTAAGGCTTCTTGTGAAACTTCTTATCTCATACCCACTGACCAACACAAGTGAAAAATAAATAACAGAAAGCAGTCAATAATTACAAAGTGAATCTTACCAGTCTAGAATTGTAAGCTTTGTTCATACCTCACTGGTGATGGTGTATTGAATATTTTTTGAATGAAGAAGACTAAAGCAATGATGGGAAATACTGTAAGTTCTTGATGTGATTGAAGACAGACATGTTGTTATTTCCCTGGTGGTATAATTGACAAATAACTTATATATTTGCTCTACTATTGTGTTAGTAACAGAATTTCACTTTTTATTATGTAACATTAAAAATAAAGGGATAAAAGCCAATTTGGGAGATGTCAAAATTTAATTTCAGGTGGTTTCTTAAAAAAAAAATCACATTTTTTTTAAGAGTTTATTTTTTTAAATTTATTTTACAGACAGAGATCACAAGTATGCGGAGAGGCAGGCAGAGAGAGAGGAGGAAGCAGGCTCCCCGCTGAGCAGAGAGACCCGTGCGGGGCCTGGGATCATGACCTGAGCCAAAGGCAGAGGCTTTAACCCACTGAGCCACCCAGGCGCCCCTCACACATTTTGTTTTTTAAGTAACTACATTTGAGCTCCAAGTTTTCAATTTAGTAAACTGTCTCTCAGAATGCATTAAAATATAAGCAGGTAAACTGATGATCAGTGAAGTTTAATTAGCACATGAATTTTAGAAGTCTTTTTTCTAATGGATCCCTGGACTAGATTTTGCACTTTTACAAAGACATTTGTCAGTCACATGCCAAGATTTTAAGTGATCTCAGAAAAATGATAAGGAAGACAGTCTTAAAATAAATTAATTTGTAATATTTTACTGATTAGGATACTAGTTAGCTGCTTTAAGCAAGATCAAAATAAAAATGGCTTAAGTAAAATAGGAAATTTTTCTCTGAGAGATAAAAAATATCCTGTGTATTTTTCTCTGGATTTTTTTTTTTTCTCTAAAAGCTTTCTAATTCACTGTTCCATGATCTAGAGTGTTAACCTTGGCTGCTTGTTCTAAGCTGGTACCTCAGCCACACATCTGAGTTCTAGCCTACAGTGATGGAAAAATGGCTTCAGTAACTGTCATATTGTTGTGCCCGAGTTTTCGCATCTGAGAGACCACCAAGGAGCCAAGGACCGATGCAAACACATGAGGGTTTATTTGACAAGCTTATGCTTGGGCCCAAGTATACCCGACACAGCAGAGTAGGAACTTGGACCCCGAGGTGACATGCTTAAGCTTGGGCCCAAGTATACCTGATGCACCGGGGTAGGGACTTGGACTCTCAGCTTAGTTAAGGCAGGGGTATTTATGGGTTCCTGTTACTAAAGCAGGGTGGGGCTTCCTGGAACTAAAGTAAAATAAGGAAAAGTTCAGCCCTTGGGCACAGGGGTCTGAGATGGCTGTACTTATGCTAAGGCTAAACCTGAGGTGGGATGGCCTTGATTTTTCTCGGCCTGCACGTATTACTTTAACAAAACTACCTTTTTGCACTGAGGATGTCTCCAGAATTCTTTCTTGGCCGTCAGCACTGAACTCCAACCATTTCCTACATCAATGGATAGTGAAGGGCAATTAACAGTCTTTGTCATAAATGTACAACCTCAAAGACATAAAGGTTTTCTATAGGTAAATAAATCTCCACTTTGTATCTTCTAGGGATGAATCAATATTTAAGAATTGTGAAGAAGTCAAGGAAGAATGCGAAAAACCTGGAATTCTTTCCTGGCAGCAATTACTAGATGAGGAGAAGCATTTTATCCACTGTTGCATATTTCAATGTGTGGTTCATTTATAGTTCAGTGATGTGCACTTTGGGAAAAGAGAACAGAAAAACGAGAAGCTATAATAGTAACATTTGAATTGTTAAATCTTATGCAAGTATCCCTCACTTTTTTAAACTTTGCGCTAACATACCTCACTTTTATGAAGGACCATCAGGACCTGTTTTTGCTAACTGAAAGAAATCCAAAGAGAATTTCCATTTTTAAAAAAGATTGGTTTATTTATTTGAGAGAGAGAGAGAGAGTGCGTGAGCACCCCTGAGTGTGGGAGCAAGCAAGGGGAGGGCAGAGAGGGAGAGAATCTCAGGAGGACTCCCTGCTGAGTGTGGAGCCAAGCAGGGCTCCATCCAGCTCTCATGCCCCTGAGATCAAGACCTGAGCTGAAATCAAGAGTCTGAGGCTTAACTGACTGAGACCCCTAGGTCCCTGAGGATTTCCACTTCTATGAAAAAAGATGGAAGGTGAAAATAGGGTTTACCATTTGTTTTCAATTGAACAGTTTTGGAAGCACTGTGTACCCTGAGCACAGAGAGTGGCTCTGCCAAACTTCTTCCTTGGGAACTAGGCATCTCAGTATTGAGTTGCCATAACTTTGAATGGTGTCTATGAGAATCCGTGGTTTATCTTGGTATATTTTGTGCATTTATTAGCAAGATGTGCCCTCAGGTATCAGAAAAGCCTAAGAGAGGCTATTTTTGGGTTTGGAAATGCTCAAAAGATTTTCCCTATAAGTTAATGGTAATTGCTCCTTCACTTTATGTCATTTTGGTCTATGAAAGGTTTTATTGAAACTCTTAACTTTAGGATAGCAGGGACAATCTCTACATAGTGCAAGTTCTTTTCTTCAGAATGTTCAGATGGCAGTGCTGACACCAGTGTGAATTCCTAGACTTAAAAAACAGGGACTCAAACCTCTCTGGAAGTGTGTATTAAAGAGAAATGTCTAGAGTTGTTTTGTGTTACTCATTGTCCATTATAGGCATTTTTAAATGAAATTTCATGTCCAGATTTCATTGTAGTTGCTTTTTAGGAAGAGAAAACAACTGGGAAAATGAAATTCTTTTAAGTTCTCTAACAGGCTTCTGTTGATTAGCTACCACTGACTTCAGATGAACCAGATTTCCCCTCCTGTTTGTCCAAATTCTCTATCACTTGGTGACTAAAGCTTATCTTTGACATTTCACTTAGATCTTTAGAAACACCTTTAGGCAAAGGATGACGTCAGAATAATTTGCATTAGAAACCCCATTATTCACTGAGATTAATTAACAGTGTGGTATTTAGGGAATTAGCATTACAACTCCTCTTGTTGCTAGCTGTGGTTTGTGTCCCCTGCAGGGGGTGACACTGAATGAAATCTTGCAAGTCATTTCAAAATACAGTAACTCTCTGGGAGAAATAAAATGTGCACTGAGCCAGTCCCAGAAAATACCTTAAAAAATTGCTTGCAAAGCTCCCTTGTTTGCATGTGTTAGATTTTGGTTAGCTTTGCTCTAATTATAAGTTTATAACTAACCTGAAAGTGTGGGAATGTTAGCCACTAGCGTTGAATACAAAAACAGTTTCTTCAAGACTCTCAATGGATTTGTTAAAGAATTAATTCTTTGAACTCCTTGGAATGTAGCTGGTATTTCAGCCAGGGGACATGTCCTTTTGCCTCAGTCAGTCCTGGTTTCTGAATGTTGTTTCAGTATAATAATTAATAATGCCCTGTCTTTCTCCCTCAAATTGTCTCTGTTGAGTGATAAATTATATAGTCCCTCTAACTATCGTGAACGTGAAGTCAAAACATTTCTCTTTTAAAAAAAGGACGTGTTCTTAGAAGAGCTTAGTAAGACTTGGATGTAATAACAGTAGGTTTAATGCTTGATGGGGGATATGAAATTTGAGAGTAAGTAATGCTACTTCCTGTTTCTAATCTGGCAAATCAGAGTTCAAGTCTATTATTGCCAGTTTAGTCTTTGGGCATTCATAGACTTGACATTTGTGACATGGGACCGTGGGCTACCAGTCAAGAAAAAATCCTTTTTCATGCAGAAAAGTTGCTTTTGTTATAGTATGGAGAGTGCCCATGGGGTGAAAGAGCTTCACTTTTGCTCTATGAAGCTGGTGGTTATATGCTAAGTGCTCAAAGGGGAGGGAATGTGTAAGGAGAATTAGATCATAAATACCTTCTTCGAATTTCTACTCATAAAATTACTTCCGAAAGTTTTTTCTGGTGCTTCTCATTCAGCTCTATATTAACTATTGGTGAAACGTACAGGCAATCCTGAGACCCTTAAAGAATGTAGAAGTTGGGGCGCCTGGATGGCTCAATCGGTTGAGTGTCTGCCTTCTGCTTAGGTCATGATCCCAGGGTCCTGGGCTTGAGTCCCGCATCGGGCTCCCTGCTTGGCAGCGAACATGCTTCTCCCTCTCTCTGCCTGCTGTTTCACCCCCCTGTGCTCTCTGTGTATATCAAATTAAAAAAAAAAAAAAAAAAGAAAGAAAGAAAAGAAAAATCTTAGAAGAATGTAGTGCCCAACAATGCAAGAGCAATGTCCACAATAGCCAAACTATGGAAGGAACTGAGATGCTCTTCAACAGATGAATGGATACAGATGTGGTTCATATATACGATGGAATATGACTCAGTCATCAGAAAGGATGAATACTCACCATTTGCACTAACATGGATGGAACTGGAGGGGACTATGCTAAGTGAAATAAGATAAGCAGAGAAAGATAATTATCTTATGGTTTCACTCATATGTGGAACATAAAGAATAGAGCAGAGGACCACAGGAGAAGGGAGAGAAAACTGAATGAAAAGAAATCAGAGAGGGAGACAAACCATGAGAGACTCTGTACTCCAGGAGCCAAACTGAGGGTTACAGAAAGGTGGGGGTTAGGGAGATAGGTTAACTGGGTGGTGGGTATTAAGGAGAGCACATGTTGTGATGAGTACTGGGTGTTATATGCAACTAATGAATCATTGAATATTACAACAAAAACTTATGATGTACTATATGTTGCCTCACTGAACAAAATGAAAAAAAAAAAAAAAAAAAGAATGTAACAACACGTATTTGATCCTTATTGGAACTATGCAAGCTGTAGATCAGCCTTCTGGGCTAAAGGTGAACGTTTTTCTCCTTCTACCCTTCCTCAGTTTGAAGATCCATGGCATGTTGGAATTAATAAATTTGGTGAGATACACATTAGAATTGTGCTACTTAGCCCATTGCAGTACAACCACATTTCAGTATAGCTGTATTACATATCTCTCCTGAAGTCTTCAAAATTTTGATATCTGCTGAAAGAAGCTAATGTCTCAATTCTTACTCAACCCCCATATTGATTTGAGTAAAGTTGGGAACTTGAGAACTGAGTCATTGTCTCTTTTACATACTAGATTTTCAATAAATATTTATTTAGTTGAAAGACAATGTTCTTTTTTTTTTTTTTCTTTTTAAGATTTTATTTGAGAAAGAGAGAGTGAGAAAGAGATCACAAGCAGGGGGAAAGGGTAGAGGGGGAAGCAGATTGCCCACTAAGCAGGGAGCTCAATGTGGGACTCAATCCTAGGACCCTTGGATCATGACCTGAGTCGAAGGCAGATACTTAACTGACTGAGCCAACCAGGCACCATTCTTCTGAAGTGTACTTATAGATCACAAAATATTTAACTTTTAAGGTAGGCTTTGTCAAGAACTGTGAAGAATCTGAGATTTTACCTTACTTGCAAGTTAATAAGTCAGCCC
Organism: Meles meles; assembly: GCF_922984935.1. Taxonomy (NCBI): domain Eukaryota; kingdom Metazoa; phylum Chordata; class Mammalia; order Carnivora; family Mustelidae; genus Meles; species Meles meles. The sequence goes on along the minus strand of NC_060071.1, from coordinate 97,723,946 downwards.
ACCACAGTTTTATGCATGCTGACCTGAGACATGACATTGCTGGGTCAGAAAAGAACTATTGCTCATGGCCCAACAAGCAGCATAAGCTTCATGTTCATGTTGGTTCCTTATGTTCCCTAAGTCCCATGAGTACAATGCAGAGTGGTTCAGGTTGACAATGATCATATATAGTGGGTATACATCACAACCAAGGAACTCTGAGCTCACAGAACTCCAGTGCTTCATAATGGGCTGTAAACAAAACTGCTCAATCTTTACACTGGAGAGAGACATTATTATACTAGACAACAAATAAATCTGCCCTCTCTTCCCAGGGGAGACACTATACCCATTTTCTAAGGCTTTTCAAACATCCTCAAAAAATGTATTCTGGAACAGACTATCTGCCTCTGCTTGCAAATTGTGCAGAATCATGAGAGACCCATGGGGAATTTTTTTCCTAACATATCTTTGTAATACAAATTTGAGTTTCTAAGTACATATGTTATTTTATGTATAACATTAGCTGTCTAATTGCTAAATCTTACTTCCTAATCAGCTGCAGTGATAGACTGAGAAATTCTTCTTATCTCTTGATTGTATTCTCATCTTATTTTATATAAAAAAGTACATATAAAAACTTGTTAGAGGAGTTTATATCTGCTCTCATTTCTCATTATAGTATGTACCTACTGTTTAAAATATTGCATATTTAGAAAACATGGGTACTGTTTTTGAGTAATTTATGTAACCAAAAAGTAAAATAACCACCCCCAGGCATTTTTTTTAGCTATGGAGTAATTTGCCTTGCTTGTATAGTGGAGAAGGAATGTTAAAGATGATTGTGATATTTTATGCCTGGAAGAAGCCTCCAGCAGTAACCATAGCTCCATGAATATTTTGATTCAATGACTGAGGTTGCCAGATGTCTTCAAAACCTTCATTTCCTTATACATTTTCCACTTTATCATGGTTCTGTTTCTCTTCTTTTCATTTTCTTATAATCTATAAACTGTTGATCCTGAATTCAAATAACAAAAAAACTCAGATACTAAATTTTTTTGTTGTTATTGTTGGGGGTAAACTTTATAGCATACTTGTATAAGAAAATGAAAATAGAAACAGAAAGATAATGCCTAACAAAGTCCTAACAGGGCTTAGTTCAAAAGCATAACTTCCACAGCATGTTTTAAGGTCAGTTCAGGTTCAGTTTAGCTTCCTAATTCTAACGATACAAAATATAACAATTATAACCATAACAGTTACTATTTTTTAAAATTTTTAAAAGAGATTTTATTTATTTGAGAGAGAGTGATAGAGCCATCTGTGCATGTGAAAAAGAGAGTATGGGCACAAGTGGCAGGGGGGAGGGGGAAGGGCTGGAGGGAGAGGGAGAAGCAGACTCCCTGCTGAGCAGGGAGCTCAACTCCAGGCTCAGTCCCAGACCCTGGGATCATGACCTGAGTTGGAGGCAGACTCTTAACTGACTGAACCACCCAGGAGCCCCCATAATAGCTATTTAATTAAAGGCAAATTATTTGCAAGGTATGTACAAGTGCTTTGTTATTTCTAATCCTTGGAAAAATCCATCAGGGTAGTTGTTATCTCTAAGTCTCAGATCAGAAATTGAGGTTCAGAGGTTAAAGGTAGCTTGATTTAGGTAACAACTCAAGCTCTTCTTGAGCCTACAATTCTCTTCAAAGTATCAAAGATAGAGGTCACTGTGTTTAAGGTGGTTTTTGAAACTGATAAATTTCTTATGCATTACTATTTCTGTTCCAAAAAATTCATTGGTGGAGAGGAAAAATTTTCCTTTACTCTTCAAGTTTGTTCTAGCTGGTCAAAGAATTGAGTTGACAAGAGACCAATTAGTAGGAGAAAATAAAATTTAATTGCATATCTACAGGGAATCCATACAGACATGAGATTCCAAAGTCAGACAGGCAAAATGAGGTATATATGTCATCCTGAACTAAGAAAGTTTAGGGATTTATGACTTTAAGGAAAGGAAGGCAATTTATAGGAAGATGAAAGAGAGTACATGTTTGGTTTACAAGTGTTTGCTGGGCCATACAAAAACAATAAGACACACAGAGGAATTTAAACAGATTTTGCTAGGTTCCTTTGTGTCTACTACACCTAGTTCATATTATAATGTAGTTATCTATGGTGTTAGTTCTCTTCTAGGAATGGGTCCTCTATCTAAATTCTTTTAGGCAGTTGGGGGAAGGTCAAAGTTTTTTCCTGTCTTTTGGACCTTGATTGTTTTCAGCTGAAAATAATCCATATCCTAAAGTGGCACATCTTGGGGCAGCCTGCCCTTGGCCTCTACATAATTTATTTTTACATTCATTTTAGATAAATAAGAGCATGAATTATGCATTTAAATTAGCTAAAGTCTGAATATGTACACACACGCGTATTATGTATCTCTTTTTCTCTTTAAGCATGTGTACAAATATGTACATATGTGTATAAATTTTTAGTAACAATTAATGGTGTAGATTGTTTTTCTCCTTGGAAGTTTTTCCTGACATACTTTGTTCCTTATCTCTGTGATCACTTACAGCTCATCTATAGCATGTAATCCGTTGTCTTGTATTTAGTTTTTTAGGTGAATACTCTGCCTCTACAAGCCCCTAGAGGACAGAGACAATTTTTTATTTATCTTTGTATCTGTGGAGTTTTGCCTGGAACTTCATTAGTGATTAATATGTATTTTTGAATGAAAGAAAAAATTAGTTTACTCTGATTTTGTACAGGCTAAGTGCTGCTGGGGTCTTAGTTTTTTAAGTAATTTATACAAAGGGCTGTTATAATTCACCAATGTTATTGTTTTAAAAAGATTTTTTTGAGAGAGAGAGAGAGAAGAAGAGAGAGAGAGAGGATGAGGTGAGGGGCAGAGGCAGAGGGAGAGAGAAACTCTAAGCAGACATGTGCTGAGCGGGGAGTTGATGTGGGGCTTGATCTTACTAACCTGAGATCATCACCTGAACTGAAAGGAAGCATTGGGGGCTTAACAGACTGAGCCACCCAGGTGCCCCACCAATATTATTTTAATAGCATTGAAAAGTCACTATGAATCTTAAAAATACTAAAATATTATAGAAATTGCTGACTAATCCAGAAAATGAGCCATATTGTTTGTTTCTGTAACCTATTTCTTTCCAGTCATGGCACTGTCCTAATGAGTGTAAAGCCATAGGGTGGGAGGAAGTTTGAGTCGTATAATATACCGCCTTATCATTAGGCATCTTGAGACCTAAACCAGATGAGGTACTATTCTCCTCTCAGACACTGCCTGAAAAGACAATTCTACAGCTTTGCTTGGCACCATGTTCTGTGATTTTGTGTCACTGAGAAAATGCTACTGAATCTGTAATCTGGATCTTCCAATTTGGAATTTAAACACTGTAGGTTAGGCCAAGTATTCTAAAGAAGTATAGAAACTCTTTAGTGTCTTTGTATGAATTAAGAAAGGCTAGCCCCTGCTTATGCAACAAACAACTCCTAAGTTTTAGTGGCTTAAAACCACAAAGGTTCACTTCTCACTCATAGTATCTATCTCTCATGGCATCTTTGGGAGCTTTGTGCTGCTTTTTCCAGAACCCAGGTTGAGGAGCAGGCACTATCTAGAATATTGCCATTGGCAGAAGGTAAAGAAAGGTTGTGGTAAAACATGCACTAATTCTTAATACTTCCACAAATAAATAACACATGTTAGTTCTCATGTTTTATTGATCAAAGCAAATCCCATGACTACACCTAACTTCAAGTAGGCAGGGAAGGGCAATCACACCACATGCCTGGAATGAGAGAAAGTCAGAGTATTTGTGAACAGCTGTCATGACTATCACACAGCTTCTCACGTGTTTTTGAGGATAGCATGAAATGAACTTAGAACAAAATATTGCTGGGTATGGTAAAATATTGCTGCTAAGGTAAAAATGGTAGGTTTAAGAGCAGGGATTTTTATAGTATATTTAATTTTTTGGTCTTGACTATTCAAAGGCATCAAACAGTATAGAGTAATTTAATCAAGAGTTTTTCTACCTTCTCAATGTTAATGTCAAATTCCCTCCATTTCAGACATTCATGAGTATAGGCTCCAAACAGACCCATCATTATTCAGAATTAGGCCATCCCCATGATTTCAAGCACATGACCTTCATTATAATCTTCTGTTATTCAGTCATCAAGTACATACTGAGTGTCCAAGACTAGGGGGTGCAATGGTGAACAAAGTAGACTTCCAAGGAATGTTTCGGTGTTCTAGAGTTTCACCATAATGGGCCTAAGTATAGATCTCCTTATATTTGTTCTATTGGGAATCACTGGACTTCTTGAATTTGTGAATCTACTTTTTTTTTTTTTAATAATTTCTCCGACTTTATCTCTTCAAAAATGGACTCTGTCCTGTTCTTTCTTTCCTTCTAGAACTTATAGACTTTTCTTAAACCTTCTCGCCCTATTTTCCAGGTCTCTAAATCTCCCTTTTATGTATTCCATCTTGTGTCTAATAATTTTTTTTCAGAGCCATTTTAAAGTTCACTGGTTATTGCTTTGGATTGTGTCTTGATATGTTGCTAAAGCTAGTTACTGAGTTTTTAATTTCAATTGTTATTGTTTCCATATCTAGACATTTTATTTGGTTCTGTAAAATTGTCTTGGTTATTATTATTATTATTATTTTTGGTTATTCTTTATAGTGTCTTGTTCCTTGCTCATATTTTAAAGCTTATATTTTCTTTAAATATATTAATATTAATGCTCATTATATTCTGCACTTATTAGTTCCACTATCTGAAATATTAGAAAGTCTGCTGATTCTCAGTGTTGGTGCTATGTTTTCTTCAGTGTTCATTGATATTTGAATGTGAGTCACTCATTTTTCTTGGACTGCTAGGAATCTTTGACTTGCATCTCTGTTTGTGCTAACAGTCCAAGACCAATTTAAACTAAGCTTTTGGCTTAGGTTTCTTTGCTTCCTTTCCAAATTAGTAAAACTGATGAAAATAACTTATTCCTAATTTTATTTAGTAGTTTCTTCCTTTTTATAGAATTGTGATAAAGATCTCTTTTAAGCCTATAAACAATGTTATCTAGATAATCTTAACCGTGGAAATCTTATGGAAACATTTCTTCAAAAATCCACTCTAAATATTAAAACTGCAAGAATGACAATGTTTCCTATACATAGATATTGTTTTTATAGCTTTATCTAAAGAAGAAAAAAGAAAACTACATATGCTTGGTTAAATTGGGTTAAATTTATCCAGGTATCCAAGAATAAAATAAAATTTTACTTGAGAGAGAGGAGAAAGAGATCTTTTAAGAAATTCACACAGGTGAATCTAGGGACTAGCAATTCTGAAATCTGTAGGACAGGTCAGCAGGCTGGAGACTCAGGTAAAAGTGGAATGTTGCAGTCTTGAATTTGGATTCCACAGGGCAACCAACTCAGGCAGAGTTTCTGTGTCATGGTCTTGAGAAAAGTTCCCCTTCCACAGGAAATCTCAGTCTTTGCTTTAAAGGCTTTTGACTGAGTGAGTGAGTCCCACTCATATTATGAATAATCTGCTTTACTCAAAGTCTACTGATTTGAATGCTAATCACATCTGAAAAATACCTTCACAGCAGCAGGTGTCTGGGCACCATAGCTTGGTCAAGTTGACACATAACATTAACCATCCCAGATGGCTAGCATCTTAAAAGGTTGTTTGGCACTAGGTGGGTTTTCCCATACTCTAGAAGATGTACCAGTAGGTCCGTTTGATTCTGTTTACTAGCTGCTTCTTCACAGTGCAATTTAATCACCTTTCATTACAGTATCTGCATGCAGTATTCCCTAAAAATCAGAGTTCTTTGGGCTGGTTATGTATATCCAGTGGTAAAGGGTATCTATGCTACCCCTATCATGCAGGCTCCTGGAATGAACTATGAGTCTGGGAAGGGTCATGCCAACCAGATTGGCTCCCTCTGAGTCTAGCATACAATCCCTTAGGAACACTGGGGTATACAGAATTACAGCAGAGCAGGAAGAACTGCCCAGGAAACTTATACTCATAAAGAAGCCATTTCTTTGAATCTATCTTCTTAGGATTCATTCACTATATCTTTCTGTGGGAGCTGCAAATGACAGTGTGGACTTCGGTCTTGAGAAATAAGTCAACAGGAACAAAATCATGCTGAACTGTTTAGGTTCTTTTCAATAAGATGAGTCATATAACCTCAAGCTCATCATCTCAGAATGTAACCTCTATAGTTCTGATTCTCAAGCTTTTTGAGATGGCCTGGTGATTCTTACATGATGAACTTCTGAGATGAATTTTTCATGTGGCATGACCAGAGGAGTCTGTCTTCTTGAGACCACCTCGCCAGTTCCCTCAATTATTCATCTTAAATTATTGTTTCTGACAGTTTCCTAAGTAGAGGGAAGAGAAATGGTATTTAGTTTGCGTTTCAAAAAGAAAAGGAGCTGTAACTATGTTTATCTCATTCAACTTCCTTGTTGGATGGTTCTTGATGGTGCTTAAACAGACAATATGTGGATATTTGGCAAGTGAGTGAAAACTTGATGTAGTAAGATAATAAAATAACTGGGCTTATGTTTGGGAAAGTGATATCAAGTAAAAAGGAACATCAAGAAATATAACTTTAAAGCCCTATAAAATATTTCATCAGTCAACTTTAGTTGCAAAACTTTCATATGGTTAAGTCCTTAACCTATTTTATTATTCTTAAACTGATAGCTGCTAAATGTAATGTACATATATGTACATAGAGTTGTTGAAAATTTAAGAATATGAGCATGAAGCTTTTTGTTCCATTTAGGTAACATGAATTTAGTTTGCAAAACTGCAAGGAGGCCAGCTTATGGTTACAAATAGATTTGAGACAGGCAGTTTTCTTTGCAGGTCTTTAGGTTGGGATTGTTGCCTGATGGGGTCCCAGGTTTACTGGCATAGGGTCCTATTAGAGGCTTCATCTTAGGTCTTATTTTTTAGGTCCTCAAAGTTGTGAAAATGAAAACTCAGGTTTACCTGGTCTAGCAAATAGATTCAAGGCTAAAGTCAGCCTCAGAATTCTATTTTTCCCTCTTGAATTTCACCTTCACTAAGTTTTCTGTTTGAACATACCTTACACTCTTGCCAGGTTATAGATGCATTTAATGAGATTTAAAAATATATTAGCCAGAATTTTATCTGTTTTCAGTGCAGTATTTGTCGAGGTATTTAGTCTATTGTATTGCAACTATGTATATAGATTTTAAAAAATTATAAAGGAACATGGAATAAATCCTTTCAAAGTTGAACCTTATAAATAAAGCTATAAATATAAATATTGATCTCAATATGTTAATCTATGAAAAAAATAATGAGAGCTCCTTTTTAATTTAGTCCTCCCTTCACTGTGCCAGGCACTGAACTAAACCTTTTACATTTTCTAAAGCATTTAATCTTCAAAACAACCCTATGATATGTGTGCTGTTATTACCTCAATTTTATAAATGGGGCACTAAGCCACAGAGACAATTCTTAAGATAAAATTCAACATGCAACTCAATATTCAGATACAATTCAAGATATGCTATAAAGCGGTAGAATGAGGATGGAAATCTAGGCGGTTTCAATTCAGAGTCTTGTAAATACTGTACTATTTCATATTTAGGTAAATATACACAAAAGTGTAGTAAAAACAACACAGGGTGGGGCTGGAAGAATTAATACCAAAATAATAATAGTGATTTAATGATTTGAGGGGAGGTGGGTGGGAGCTTGAAAGGGATCAGGTGGAGTGACATTCATTGGAATTTCAAATTCCTTTGCTCATTATGGGTGAGGTCACTTTCACTCAAGAGTTAAATCATTGAAATGAAGTCTCCCAACCTTCCTCTTCTGCACCCAAATCTATTGATGTCTTTACTCTTCTTAAGAAAGAGTCTCTGTCCGTCCTTTTCAAGGGTAACCCTTCATTTGGGGGACCTAGGACCTACTTCCTCAAAATTTTCTTCCCAATTTTTCCCCCTCTTAACTCCTTTCTGTCTATCAAAAAAACCTTCCATTAAACTTTTTGTCACTCAAAGTATCATAGACTTTCTCCTTTGTTTGTTAAATGTTTTGAATAATAATTGTGGTGGGCAGAAGAATGACTTCCCAAAGATGTCCATGTCCTAATTCCTGGAACTTGTGAATGTATTACCTCACATGAAAAAAGGGACTTATATGTATGATTTCTAAGGATTTTGAGATGGGGAAATCCCGGATTATCGGGGTAGGTTCAATGGAATCACAAGCCTTCTTTAAAAATGGAAGAGGGAGGCAGAAGATGAGTCAGAGAGAAATTTGAAGATTCTACACTGCTGGTTTTGAAAGTGGATGAAGGGGCCCTGAGCTAAGGGATGGAGATGGCTTCTAGAACCTTGAAAAAGGAGGGAAATGGATTCTTCCCTAGAACCTCCAAAAGGAAAGCAGCCCTCCTGACTCCTTGTTTTCAGCCTACTAAGACATATTTTGGACTTCTGACTGCCAGAGCTTTAAGAGAATAAATTTGTGTTGTTTTAATCCCCCCCACCCCCAATTTGTGGTAATTTGTTATGGCAGCAACAAGAAACCGATATCATAGTCTTTGACTCTGTATCCATATCTTGACCCTCAGAAATCTTACCTTCTGCTCTTACCACTCGGCACAGCCTGCTCTCTCAAAGTTCTCTGTGATCTACTAATCAGTCACCAGTGACTTTGAAATTGTGTCAAATAAGAGATTTTACTTTTTCAAGAGGAGGCTTCTCTTTGCAAAAAAAAAAAAAAAACAAAAAGAAAAACAAAACAAAAAACTGTTCAGAATAACTTTGATATTTAAAATTATTATTCAATTTATCAAGAAGTTGCATATGAAAAAATCCAACAGCAACAACATATAAAACAATAGTTCTTCCTTTAGCTCTCAGGCTCACCTTACAAATCTTATTCTATTTGTAAGTTCAACAAATTTTAACTATCATTTTTCCAAGAGGCCTTAGATTAGTATTTGGAAACATTCACAAATCTTATGCCTAATTAGACTCACTTAAAATTTCAACCTGTATTTAAAAATTTAATATATTTGATTTGTCTCATAAATACTGTAATCATATTTTATATAAAGAAAATCTTCCCAGGTTCTTAATTCTTACAAATATGAAAAAAAGAATAAAGTTATTATTACAATAAAATTTAATTTCCCTTAATGGTAATTTTTTTTTTTTAAGTAAGCTTTACATTCTACATGGGGCTTGAACTTAAGACCCTAAGAACAAGAGTTGCATGGTCTACCAACTAAGCCAGCCAGATAGGTGCCCCCCACCTTCTTTGAGGGGGTTTCACAACTGGTATTTTTCATGAAGACTCATTTTGATATTGGTTTGAAAAATTACTTATCCAGACTCTTGGGACTTAGGTGTTTGATTTTTTTCTTGCTTGAATGACCACCCATTCTGCAGAATTTTTTAGCTATTTCATTTTCTCCCATTATATTTATTTTGAAAACAAGTTAGGTAAATAAATGTCCTTCCATTAATAGGAAAAAACAAAGGCTAGAGTGATCTTGTCAATTTGGCTATTTCATTACCTCCCAGTTTATCTTTGTCTGAGATCTGAATCCTTCATTTGAGCTTCATTTTGTAGGTGTTCCTTGGATATTACAATCCACGTCCCACAGTAGTCAAATTAAGGCAGAATAATTCTAATTCTTTACATACATCCTACTTACAATACAAAATAAAAAAGCTTCAAACAGCACTTTGTTTCTTGTATATTATACATGTATGTATACATTAGAGAAATAAAATCCTGCCACCTTAAATATTTCTCCTCATAGATTAAACATGATTTTTTTTTTTTTTCCCCTGAGAGCCTTGGAATAGCTTCTGTTACGGGATGCTGCTGTGATTAGAGAAGGGAACAGTGTCGTGCCTGCCATTTGAATAAGGATTTAGTGAGGTCTATAACATTGAGCTAGGGGAAGCTTGAAATATACATCAAAGGGAATTTAATCTAGGCAATGCTAAAAATAAAAAGGCCCATTTCATAGAGAAGTGATAATAAAAAAATTTTGGAGTGTGAAAAAGATTTATCATCTGGGGAAAACAGTCTGAATAGGTAGGGCATAGTGTTAGCTGGTGACAAGTGCCATCATCTAAGATTTAATATGTACCAAGGGACTAGTGTTCACATCGAAGTATAGTACTTTCCCCTTATCCATGGTTTTGCTTTCTGCTGTTTTAGTTACCCACGGGTAACCACTCACTGACAGCAGATGTTCCTTCTTCCGACCTATCGTCAGAAGGTTAGTAGTAGCTTTTGGCTAGTCACAATGTGTATGTCATTCACCATACTTCCTCTCCTCAGGTAGGCACTTTATCATCTCACACCATTGCAGGAAGGGTAAGTATAGTACAACAAGGCATTTTGAGAGAGAGAGAGAGAGACCACATTCACTTAATTTTTACTATATAATCTATTTTATTATGAAATACTATTGCTAATCTCTTACTGTGCCTTATTTATAAATTAAACTTGAGGTATGTATGTGTAAGAAAAAACATATGTAGGGTTCAGTACTATTCATGGTTTTATTTAGTACTATTCAAGACGTCCACGGGGTGTCTTGGAAGATAAGGGGAGACTGCTGTACATGCTAATTTATGGATTTTTTTGGTTTAGCTCTTTTAAAAGCTGTTAGTATTCACTGATGACTAGAGATATGGAATTTAATTTTTAGGTCATAGTAACTATAATCATGATATTGATATGACTGGAAGCATCCATCCAGTTTTGCCTTGCATGCATAATTTGCTTTGTTGAATTATTGTTAGTGTATTTTTAAGGTGTGCTGTTTTTGTTGATTGAAGTTTACTGTTCATGAGGTTGAAGTCAAGATCGTCAATTCTATCCTCTCCAATGCCTGTTATATTACCTAGAATAAATCTCTATTACGGGGCTACAGACAATGCTCGAATTTCAGGTGGCCCATCTCACATATACTTGCCACTTATCAAAACATGGGTGGCTAAGAGAAAATGTATTATTACTGCTTGGGGGTAAAAAACAGCTCAAAATGCAAGTCACTCTGGTGACAGCTCAATAGCTTCATTTTCTTACGTATAGTAATAATACATGCCTTCATGTGAAAGGCATTTCAAGACAATACGAAGAGTCAGTTAATTGTGCATGGGGCATAAGTGATTTATTCAAATAAAGGATTTTTTATATGATTACCATATTTATTATTAGATGTGTTTCTAGGACAATGTTCTGGAAGAATCTTTTTATGTTTCTTTGGAAAAATATGTATCTGGTGTTTCTGAAACTAGAAGATACTTAAGATAGAGAAAGAACTGGTTTTGTCCTTCAGACCTGCATCCTAACTTTATTTAAACAATTTCCCACTAGCAAGTTAAACAAATCATCTTCAGTAAGTGGACATGGTACGCACCTTTATACAGTTTAACTTTCCATACATTTTATGAAATTTCTATGTGTTTTATAGCACATTGGATATATTTAGATAAATTATAATTTGACAAAAGAAAGGGGAATTTCATTGCAGTTCTAATTGATTTTGGGTTCCAGTCTGGGATCTCTCCATACCTTCTGTTCTAAAATTCTTGGAAGTGTTCCTTTGGTAGCAACAACAGCCAAGACTGGCCCTTGTAAATTGCATAACATGCAACTTAGAATTAATTGTGGCAAAAATAATAAATGTTAATATACCAACTGTCCCAATATCAAGTTTAAAAATCTTTATCATTATGTAAGCATCTTTTATCTGTGATACAGTAGAAATTGGTATTCATGATTATGCTGTGAGGCATTTCAAGATATGAAGAAAGTGCTGAATTAATAAAAGTTAAATTTTACTTGATGTAGTTTTGGAGTTAGTGTATTTGATTGTATTCTGTTTGACAATTTATTATTCATGTGTGATATATGAAGTGACTTGCAATTTCCCAGAATAGAGCCTATAAAACTTATGAACAGATTGAGTTCACAAAATATATTTGTATGCCAATTTGTTTGGAACTAGGAAAATATGTTTCCCTGAAAAAAATGTTATATTGTTTATACAGAAAAATTTATTGTATATCTATTATGTGCCAGGCAGTACAGTGATAAAAGAGAGATGACTAATACTTCCTCAAGACCTTACAACAGTGGATGAATGTGGTAGAGATAAATGTAGAGTGCTTTGGGGATACAAGCAATGGGTATGTAAATCATTCTAGGATCCAAGAAAGGCTATCCTTGGAGGGAAATAACTAAGTGGTCCTAAAGAATAAACGAATACTAGCATATTGGTTGTGTCAGTAAGAAGGAGGGTAACCAATGAAGAGGGGTAGTATATATGTCATCACGGTGGCATGAAATGATAGGATGCATGCAGGAAACTGCTAGTGGTTTGTTTTAGTCAGAGGATGGGACTGATGGCGAGAATAGGGTAGCAAATTCGATATATCACTTTATAGCTATGGGGAGATTTTGATGTCTCATTAGTAGGGAAGTGAAATCATTAAGTTAATACTTTGCAAAGACTACTCTGGTAGCTCTGTGGAGCATCAATTGAAGGGGTGTCACAAGATAAGGAAAGGCAGGTAATACCATGTATTACCACAATACCAGGTGTCCAGGGGTGAAGTGATCAGGCCATAACTATGGAAAGTCTTATAATTATCCTCATTTAAAAAGCTTTTTGTCTTCTGCCTGTGTCCCATTCACTACAGAGGGTCAGACCAATCTCTTTGAACTGGTTGGAAAATTGATACCATACTGCTTTCCATTTCCATACTTACTTTTCTATCTCTCCTGAGTCCTGCAGGCTGATGTTCTTTTTCTTTGCTTCAGCCACAAAAAATCCTGAAACTTAAGAAAATAGATAACGTTGTATACAGGGCATGATAATGAGGGAATGGAATCGAGGAGGTCTTCAGCTCTTCATGCCGTATTTCTGTTGGTTTGTGCTGGGACCGTTCTAATACAACAAATTCACAAATTTTATTGGATTAATTGGATGTTTGGAGGATGAGAGAAAGGAAAAAATTTAGGATAATTCTCATTTCTAATTCAGGTAATGGAGGTGTCATTTATTGAGATAAGGCTCACAGGACAGGTTATAAAATGTGAGGGAAAGAAAAGTACAGTTTTGAGTCTTTGGGATGTCCAGACAGTCAGTTTAGTGCATTTTTATGGTGTTAGACCTCAGGAGAAATGTGGCTGGTGGTGTAGGCAGGGAAGTCATCTGCCTATTGGATCTCATTAAAAATATATTTCAGATCAACTCACTTAGAAGACTGATTAAAGTAAGTTTGGGAGGGAGGAGACACAAGCAATACTGACATTTAAGAGGGCGAGCTGAAGAAGAGACTTTCTGGAGATGAATTCCTTCATTTAAACTAGAGGGATAATTAACTAACTCTAATCCAAGTATCTAAAACATGTTGCCTTAAAAGTAAGGAATGAAGTTACCTTTAAAAACATGATAGTCTTGTCTTCATGGTAGAATGGACTGTTTGAGCACAGTGTTGTGCTAAGAGAGAACTTACATAAGATTTCCAAGTGGCAAAGTAGAATTAAAACATAGGAAGAAAGCCATGAGGGGTGTCTGGCTGGCTCAGTTGGTAGAGTATACGACTCTTGATCTTGGGTTGTGAGTTTGAACTACCTGTTGCGGGTAGAGTTTTCTTAAAAGAAAAAAAAAGAAAAAAAAGTCATGAATAGGACACAATAGATAAGTACGGTCTCTTGAAGGATCATGTTTGAGAGCAATGTTACACTATATAGAACAATTTCAGATAAACTGTGGATAAAGACGCCAAAGAGAAACAACCAAAGTACAGTGAATTCTATAGAAAAAATTCACTCTTAAAATTTTTGTTCTAACAATCACAGGATGGCATGAAATATTGTGAAGTTAGCAATTCTGAAGAAGCCTTGCTGTTCTGAAGGGGAAATTTCTTCCTGTCAATGATGGCAGAACAAAGTAATACATGATGAAAAGAAACCAAGAGTAACAAAGTTTTTCTTTGCAAGAGTCCCTGTTTGTAGACATTTTCCTTAGTGCTTTTCTGTTTGGTAAAAATCCTTTTTCTGAGTGAACATGTTTGAATGGCTGTACTTAGAGAAGTTGACCCTTTTTATGAACCAAGAAGCGTAATCCTTAGTAAGCTGAGAGTCCACTCAAAGCTCTGTTTCTGTGCTCTGGGCTTTCTAAAAATTTTCAGTTTTAGGCGTCTGCAACACAAGGCTAATTGTAATTGGGAAACATATCTTCTAAGGATTGTTTGGCGAAACTAAATGTTGTAGAGTATTTTTCCATTTTCACACATTTCAATAATCATGCTTAAGGTTTGGAGTTCTGCTGGATGGACAAAATCTATTTACTAAATCATTTTAACAAGGCCAATCATTCACAATTAATAGACAAACTTTGTTGAATGACCAATAAGATTGGTAGCTTCTTTTAATCTCCACCTTCCATAATTGCAGGTGTATGTGACTGAATCTTGTTACCTACTGCTGAATGATAGGATTCAGTAATTTGTATTGCATTGCCTGGCATATAATATTCTCTCTGGCAAACTGACATCCTCCCGTCATGAGATATGGCCAGCTCTGGAAAACATTGCTGACATTAGGCTCTGTTCTGCTGATGTTACACAAAAGTGCAGGATTTCAAACATGGCATCGTCTCAGAAATGTATGCTATTTTTCTTAGACAGCACAAAGTAATACAATAAAAAAAAAGTCACACCTGGCCTTAGTTGTCATCTTATTTATCAGTTTGCACTTTCATCACCATGACATCAACTTTTCAGGTGTTTGTATAACCTGGAATTCCACAGGTCAGGTGAATTAAGGAGTCAAAGTAGTCCTTCAAGTATAGGTTTGTGTTTTGTGTTTCTTGTTATTCACAGATCACCTGTTTGGCACTCAAAGCATATTTCCCTATTGAAAACTATATTGTAAATGGTAGTTACATTCCCAAGCCAATTTAACCCACAATGCAGTGGAAATTCCCTAACATATGAAATAAAAACCAAGAAAACACTGTGGTATGACTTCTTGAAGTATTTTAAATGTATATAAATATAAGAATATGTTAAAAGAACTTAGAGAACACTTTTCTTTCTTTTTTTTTTTAAGATTTATTTATTTAATTATTTGACAGACAGAGATCACAAGTAGGCAGAGAGAGAAGAAATGAAGCAGGCTCCTTCCTTGCTAAGCAGAGAGCCCAGTGTGTGGCTCCATTCCAGGACCCTGAAATCATGACCTGAGCCAAAGGCAGAGGCTTTAACCCACTGAGCCACCCAGGGGCCCCAGAGAACACTTTTCTTATATTTTCAATGTTTTGAATATATTAACAATCAAGCAGATTTTTAAAGATAATCAAGTGGATTTAACTTTTTTCACAATGGTGGTAACTATAGAAAAGCAGGTTTGATGGAAGATAAAGGCATGGATAGACATGTTTGAGGACATTCTGAAAAAGACTTGTCATTTTTAAGGAATTTAGAGGTAAAAGGTGCTGCATCTTTTCTGTGTATAAGTTAACATCAATTTTCACTTTTTGTTAATAAAGATATATCATTATCACTTCTTTCATGCATATGAATTGTGGCTAGATTTAGATTTGTGTGTGTGTGTGTGTGTGTGAAGAAGGGAGTTCATAAATTGAATAAATCCACAAACCTTTAATTCAGAAACCAGTGACATTTATTGTACTCTTAAAACAAAATTTCTCCAATTTAATTTTTGATTCTTTATGTGTTGAATACATGGGCTCCTTTCTCTCGGTGGGTTGACTCTCACTGCCTCTCTTTATCTGGTAGCCACTTTCCCATTTCTTTGCTTCCATTCCTAGATCTGTTTCCCAAAGAAAGTGTAAGAGATTTATGATTTAACTTTCTTATACTAATTACCCACCTTCATTATTTTTCTATGCTTAATAGCTATGTAACTACAGTAATTTTAATTTCTCCCTTACACTTTTAATTTTTTTGTGAACATAAATGCTATTTTTTAACTCCTTATTTTGTAACTACTTATACTTTTCAAATTCCTTCCTTACTTTCATCTTCTTTTTTTTTTTTTAAGATTTTATTTATTTGAGAGAGAGCAAGAATGAGAGAGAGAGAAAGAGAGCATGAGAAGGGGGGAGGGTCAGAGGGAGAAGCAGACTCCCTGCCGAGCAGGGAGCCCGATGTGAGATTCGATCCCGGGACTCCAGGATCATGACCTGAGCCAAAGGCAGTCGCTTAACCAACTGAGCCACCCAGGCACCCCTCATCTTCTTTTTTAAAAAAATTTAATTTAATTTAAATTTTTTTCAGTGTTCCAATACTTTAATCTTCTAAGTTCTATTTTCTCTTCTTCTACACTGTAAAGGATGATAACTGTGGCAAAGGAGATATTGTCACCCAATATCCAACCCTCTTCTGCCTTCGTAATGAAATCTCTATTTTCGTTGTACAAATGGCTGCCCAGAATGGAAACTACCATACCCACTGTCCCTATGACTAGGTCTGGATCATGTGGTTGGCCAGCAGAAGTGTTGAGTGTGACTTCCAAAAGTGTCCCTAGAGGGAAAGTCCACATTTCTCTCCATGACTTCCTCCTTTCTGCTATCTGGAATGTAGAAGTTATGTCTAGTGCATGGGCAGTTATCGTGGGTCCTGAGATGGAAGCCCCATGTTGGTGGAAGGAGCCTGGATCTCTCCTGATAGGTAGAGCCATACCCGCCCCGGACTGCTTATTTATAGACTGTTCACATGAAAGGACAAGCTTCTGTCATGTCTGAGACGTGTGTTATTCTCCCAGCTGAATGCAGTCTAATACAGTGTTGGTCAAACTGTTTTATAACCAAAACTGGGTCTTTGGTGATTGGTGTGTAGGTTGATTCAAAAAGCTGAGAGCTATAAATAGTATTCACATAATTATCATTGGGTAAATATTGTTCAATACAAAGCCAAAACTTTCTATTTTTTTTAATGTGTGTATATCTGCAAAAGTAACTTATATATGTATATTTTGCCCCAATTTCCCCCTCAGCCTCTCTAAAATATCATCTCTTTTGTTTAGGCTCCCTCTCTTTCCTTCCCTCTGGAGACCTCCCTCCCAGACCTCTGTATCTTCCTTTTCCAGTTTTGGACTTGATGTCCACACCTGCTAAATAGCTGTCATACTGGAACTTCCATTCAGTGTTTTCAGAGGAAGTATATTAAAACATAAATATGGAAATGACATCTGCCATCTTCATTTAACAGGTTAGTTGTAGGGTGTGAGCTGAGAAATGGGAATTCCTTTTGTATTTATAAAATGCTTTTATGGGCATCTTCCCCATTAATGTTTTGAACATTAACCCACCATTACTGTTTTTTGGTGTCTAGCATAATGTCAGGCTAACCCAAGTCATATATTTTCCTTTTGATTTCTTTCTATCTTAGGTTCATGAACTCCTGTATTTCATGTTTTGCTGTTTTACTCTCTCTCTGTATCTGCGCATCGATACAACAAAGCAGCCAAGTGCATGGTCTCTAGAGACCCTGGGTATTTATCCATTACTCTTTGGCTGTATGATTTTGAACAAGTTAACAGTTGCTTACCCTCTCTCTAAGCCTCAATTTCTTCATCTGTAAAACCAGGATAATAATAACAACTTCATTGGTTTGTGAGTTAATCCATTTAGTGTTACCACGGTGCCTAGAACATAGAAAACACATAACATTACTTATAACTATTGCTTATTAATAGTAGCATTAATGAATTAGCTAAGGCCACATATAGGAGAGCTTGAGCTCAAACCCAGCTTGACTCCAGAGCCTGGGTTTTTAATGATAATACTGTGTTCCATGTGGAATGCATGCTTTCAAATGCTTCTGCTGGGGAACCAGCTGCCCTCTAGAACAGTAGTTTGCAGTTATGTGTTTGTATGGTGTGTGGGACGTGAGGGCTTAATGTGAGATGAGGAGCAGAATATGCTGATCCCTTGAGGAGACTTTTCTAAGTACACATACCTGGGACCCTTTCTGAGAAAGTCTGATAAGCATTTCAGGGTAGGCTATGGCAGGGATGTGTATTTTGAATTCACTTCTCTAGGGGTCTTGTTCCCCTCTGGTTGAGAAAACTGATTTAGAGGAAGTTGCTATATTTTGCCAAAATGGAATGAATTGACTATCAGAACTCCTAGGAATCATCCACAAAGGAAGTCAAATGAAGAGAAAGAAAAAATGTTCTTAGGCTCAGTATGCCCTGTAGAAACATTCATAACAACCAACACTTTTTTTTTTTTAATTTTCACGGCCATGATTCATAATTGTGCATGCAAAACATACTCTGGCAGCCATATCAGTCTTTTTTATTTTTTTAATTCAGCTTGTTCCTATTTAGCCAATTTCATCCTTTGATAGGAGCTCTTTTGTTAACTTTTTTTTTTAAAGATTTTATTTATTTATTTGACAGACAGAGATCACAAGTATGCAGAGAGGCAGGCAGAGAGAGAGGAGGGAAGCAGGCTCCCCGCTGAGCAGAGAGCCCCATGCGGGGCTCCATCCCAGGACCCTGGAATCCTGACCTGAGCTGAAGGCAGAGGCTTTAACCCACTGAGCCACCCAGGCGCCCCTAGTTAACTCTTATAGTACCAACTCTATATATAAGTCCCAAAGTGCTCACTGCTATAAATTACCTTCAAATAGTTAATTTGGTGTCAACTGAAATGAAAGAAAGATCTTTAATGATTTTCTGGTACTTCAGCAAGATATTGTCACATTGCTCTTTTGCCATAAATTAAAATCACTAAATCAGTGCTATGTACTTAATATATAGATTTTAAACAAATTTTTTTTACTGTAATATAAAGAGTTAAGATGCAAATAACTTAAAGCATAATAGGAGTAAAAAAGTGAGTACATATTAAATAGGTAACACTCACATGGGACTGACTATGTATGGGGGACTAAGTACCTATAAAATGTAACTTTTATATATATGAATGTAACCTACCATAACCCTGTGAAAGAGGTCCAGTATGCCCACTTTTGCAGATAAGGAAATGGAAACAGGTTAACATGCCCAAGTTGCATACCTAATAAAGTGAGGGAGCTGGGGTTTGAAGCCTGTGGTGTCTGGTTCCAGAACCTGTGAGCTTAACCTTACTGCTTCTCCCTGAACCAAAGGAGAGGAGAATGGAGAAAGAAGCTTGTGATAAACACCTCAAAGATATCAGGTGATGAGCATAAAATACCTTTTCCTCTATTATTTTTAATATGCTTTTGTTTTTCAGAGGGTTGTAACTATCTAAATTTCAGGTCTCCAAGTTAAATTTTTTCGCATAGGACACCACATCTCTCTACTCTGAAACATCATCATGTCATTTGGGGGATTTCTTTTCCCCTGCCCCTTCTCTCCCCCAAGAAATATAAGGCTATGCAGTAATGTATATGTGCATATAGAGGCCTGTGTTCTCTTAGGCCAACCTAATAGGTCTTAAATTTTAGTTTAATTTGCAATCACCTGGTGGACTTGTCAAAGTTCAAAATCCAGAGTGTCTGACTTAGCAGCCTGGGGTGGGACTGGAGAATTTGCATCCTCTGCCTCCCTCTCCCATTTCATTGATGTATAACTGACAAAATTTTCATGTATTTAAAGTGTAAAACATGATGACTTGATATACATACATACCGTGAAATGATTCTCATAGTCAAGTTAATTAACACATCCATCACCTCACATAGTAACTTTTTTCTGTTGTGAGAGGACTTAACATCAACTGTCTTAGCAAATTTCAAGTATACAATACAGTATTAACTACAGTTACCATGCTGCATAGTAGATCCTGAGAACTTTTTCTTCTTCTAACGGAAAGTTTGTCCTTTTTGACCAACCTTTCCCCATTTTCACTAGCCCCTAATAACCTTGTAACCACTATTCTATTCTTCATTTCTATGAATTTAGCTATTTTTTAAAAAGATTTTACATCAATAATTGATACCATATAGTATTTGTCTTTCTCTGTCTGGCTTATTTCACTTAGCATAATGCCCTCCTGTTTCATTCATGTTGTCACAAATGGCAAGATTCCTTTTTTAGTGGCTGAATAATCTGTTGTATGTATACCTTATTTTCTTCATCTATTCATCCATTGTTTGACATGGAGATTGTTTCCTTTTTGTGGCAATTGTGAATAATGCTGCAATGAATGTGGGAGTTCAGATATTTTTTTCAAGATAGTGATTTTGCTTCCTTTGGATTTGTACCCAGAAGCGGGATTGCTAGATCATATGGTGGTACTATTCTAGATTTTGAGGAATCTCCATACTGTTTTCCATAATTGGTACCAATTTACATTCTTGGTGTACAAGGGTTCCCTTTCCTCCTCATCCTTGCCACCACTTGTTATCACTTGGTTTAAAAAAATTAATTATTTATTTATTTATTAACATATAATGCATTATTTGTTTCGGGGTACAGGTCTGGGATCCATCAGTCTGACACAATTCATAGCACTCACCATAGCACATACCCTCCCCAATGTCCATCACCTAGCCACCCTATCCCTACCCCCCAACCCACAAGCAACCCTCAGGTTTGTTTCCTGAGACCAAGAGTGTCTTATGGTTTGTCTCCTTCCCCAATCCCATCTCTTTCCCTCCCTTCCTCCACAACCTCCCACCTTGCCTCTCAATTCCTCCTATCACAGATATCGTATGATAATTCTCTGTCTCTGATTGACTTATTTTGCTTAGCATAGTACCCTCTAGTGGCACCCATGTCCTCGCAAATGGCAAGATTTCATTTTTTGATAGTAGCCATTCTAACAGATGTGAGATGATGGCTCATTGTGGTTTTGATTTGCATTTTCCTAATGATTAGTGATGTTGAGCATCTTTTAATATAGCTGTTGGCTATTTGTATCCCCCCCCCCCGCCTTTTTTTTAAATCATGGAACCAATGATTTGCCTGAAAACATGTCTGTGCAATACTTGCTGTTACCAGCATTCGTGTTTCTTTTTTTTGGAAATGTCTATTCAGGTCCCTCCTTGCCCATTTTAAAATTGAGATTTTTCTTTTTTTTTTTTTTTTTTTGCTATTGAGTTGTAAGAATTCCTTATATGTTTCAGACATTAACTCCTAATTAGATACATGGTTTGCAAATATTTATTTCCTATTCTGCAGTTGCCTTTTCATTTTGTTGATAGTTTCCTTTGTTGTGCAGAAACTTTTTAATTTGATGTAGTCCCACTTATTTATTTGCTGTTGTTGCCTTGTTTTTTGAATCTTGTCTCTTTTTTCTTAGTCTTGCTAAAAGTTTGTATATTTTGTTTATCTTTAAAAAGAGAAGCTTAGTTTTGCTTATTTTTTCTATTATCTTTCTAGTCTCTATTTCATTTATTTCTGAACTGATCTTGTTATTTTTTTCTTTCTGCTAACTTTGGGCCTTGTTTCTTCTTCTTTTTCTGGTTCCTTAAGTTTTGTTATTTATTTGTGATCTTCTTTCTTTCTTTTTTTGGGAGCATGTGCGAGAGAGAGAGAGAGCGAGCGCACGCGAGTGTGTGCGCATGAGCTTGAGAGCAAGCATGTGTACATGCACTGGAGGGGGAGGGTCAAAGAGAGAGGAAGAGAGAGAATCTTAAGCAGGCTCCATGCCCAGTGCAGAGCCATTGCTGTGCTTCATCTCACGATCCTGGGATTATGACCTGAGCTGAAACCAAATAATGTGCTTAACCAACTGAGCTACCATGATACCCCTCTTTTTTCTTAATATAGGCAATTTATTGTTACAAATTGCCCTCTTATAACTGCTTTTGCTTCAACCCATATATTTTGATGTGTTATGTTTCAAGATATTTTTTTGATTTCCCTTTTAATTTCTTTTTTGACTCATTGATTGTTCAGGAGTGTGTTGTTTAATTTCTATATATTTGTGAATTTTCCAGTTTTCCTTCTTTATTGATTCCTTGTCTTATATGATTACAGATAGAAAAGATGCTTGATTTGATTTCAATCTTAAATTTGTTAAGGCTTGTGGCTTAACGTACGATGTATCTTGCAGAATGTTCTGTGTGTACTTGGGAAGAATGTGTACTTCGCTGCTGTTGGATGGAATGTTTTTTATATATGTTAGGTCTATTTGGTCTAATGTTTAGTTTGAATCCAGTGATTCTTTATTTTCTGTCTGGATGATCTATAACTGTTGAAAGTGGGGTGTTGAAGTCCCCTACTATTATCACATTGTTTTCTATTTCTCCCTTCAGATCTGTTAATATTTGTTTTATATATTTAGAACCTTCAAGAATTTGTGTTTTTAATAAGTTCTTAGGTAATGGTGATACAGTCCAGGACCATATTTTGAGAACCACTGACCTAAAACCAAGGAATTGGGAGGGTAAAACAATATATTAACATATAATTTCTAAGATGAGGACAGTAAGCATTTTTAAGCACTAAATATACTTACAGATCTTCTTATTTTGAGCCTATCCATAGTACAGTTTCTCTGCATATGATTTGGCTATAACTTTGGCCTTAATTTTTTATCTCCCTTTCCTTCCCTTACTCATCAGCTTTGGTATCACCAACATTCCATTCTTGCTCATCCTTTTGCCTATTCCCTGCCCTGATTTCCCTTCACTTAATCAGGTTTCATTAGGTAAGTTTGGGTAACTGTTCCATAGACATAGGGCTACATTTCTTGGCTCTACTCTAATCATCAGAGCTCAGAGGCTGGCAATATGAAAAGATGGTACATAGTTGAGTCTAATTTCTCATTGATTGGTTAATCAATGCGATGGTATGAGGTGACATAAGATTTAAGCTACAACCATATCTCCTCCTTGGGACTAGTGTCCTTATAAGAAGAGGTGATTAGGACACAGAAGGATGTTCATGTGAAAACACAGTGAGAAGGTGGCCATCTAAAAGCCTAAAAGCTTTAAAAGAAACAAACCTTGATGACCCCTTGATCTTGGACTTCTAATATCCAGAATGGTAAAAAAGTAAATTCTGTTGTTTAAATCACCCACTTTGTGAAATTTTTTTTCTTTTTGACACTTAAAAAATGTATATCTATTTATTTATTTTAGAGAGAGAGTATTGGGGGAGAGGGAGAGAGAGAATCTCAAGCAGGCTCCCTGCTAAGTGCAGACCCTGGTGCAGGCTTGATCTCACAACTCTGAGATCATGACCTGAACTGAAATCAATAGTCAAATGCTTAACCAGCTGAGCCACCCAGGTGCTCTGACTGTGGCATTTTGTTATGGGAGCCCTAGCAAAGTAATACAAGCAAGAAAACAAAATTTCAGAAAATAAAAATGAAAAAGGTCACCCATAACAAGAATGAAACAAGAATGAAAATCAGACTGGCCTTGGACTTCTCGTCTGCAATACTGGATACTAGAAGGCAAGGGAGCAATATCTTCAAAGTTCTGAAGACAAGTCATTCTTAGTCTAGAATTCTATACTCAGATTAAGGATCAATCAAATGTGATGGCAGGATAAAGATACTATCAAACATGTAAGAGCTCAGAATGTTTTACTTCCCACATATTATTTATGGAAATTGTTTGAAGATAAATTTCATCAAAGGAAGTTGTAATTACAACATAGAAGAAGAGATCAGCTTTAGACAAAATAGGCCAACATAGAAGAGGGATGGAGGGAAGGCACCAGTGGAGGTATGGGCAGGGTCAAAATTTAGCTGGTAGTGTCCAGATCCCTGAGTACTGATTCTATGGTGCAGGATCAAAACCCTCAGTTCCACTGCTCTGGGGTGGCCAGTTTTGGGAAAGAAAAAAAAAAAAAAATCCCATGAAAAATAAAAGTAAACATACTTTTCCTAAAAAAAAAACTACTCATTTATCTGAAATTCAAATTTAACTGGAAATTCCATATTCTCTCTGGCAACTCTAGACTAGTTGGAAGACACTAGTTTTTGTGTTTCTTAGCACCTTGCACAATACCTGGCCCATAAGAGGCACTCATTAAGTAGTCAGTGAAATGTCATCCAGAAAGTTTCCCCAGGAAACTGTATCAGGCTGTTCAGGGGCTCAATTTCTAGTTACTTCACTACTTCTGCGTAATTTCAGAGACAGAGCTTGTGGCCTGAGATACCTCATAAAGTTTCCATTTGTTTATTCATGAGCCTTTACTTATCAGCAAATCCTTTAATGCAGCCTGAGTCCATAATATATTGTATTCATTATTTGCTCTAAATCTAACATTTAACTTTGTGGCATACACTTTAATTTCTGGAATTTCCATTTAATGTAAAATTTTTTGGATTGATTAGTTATCTCAAAATATTTTAAAAGCATTTTGTGCTCTGATACATGGAAGTTCTGTATTGAATTCTATTCAGCTGAAAAAAATCATGGAAACAAAATCTATTGATCAGTGGGGCTAATTTTGGTGGACTATGTGAAATAATTACAGTTCTACACTTTAAAGCTATGTATTGCAACAGAAACCTTATTGTGTTTATCTTTCAGAAAGAAATTTCTTGGATTTTTTTTGTTTTGAAGATGTGGCAAAGTGATAAATTAAAATTCACAGCTTATCAGTGTGACAGAAGATTAAAAATAGAGGAATTTCAAAACAAACCTTTATATTTCTAAAAATAAGTGAAGTGCTTGTTTATGAATTTTCCACAGTTTGTTTTTTCTTTGGGGGAAAAAAACCCCACATTTGATCTGTATTTGATTGACTGCAAGACAAAAGCCAAGTTGTTCTAATTTAAAGTGACTTGCTCTTATCATACAATGTCGTCTCTTATTTTCAGCAGAGATAGAAGAAATTGAGTGAGAAAATTGGAAAATAATTTTAATGCTCCCCAAAGAAATTGTAACATGAGCTGGAACATATGGGTAATTTGTGAGGTAAAATCGGCGATGGAGTCTAATCATTTTCTTTTTTTTTTTTTTTTTTTTTTTTTGAGTCTAATCATTTTCAATGTAATTTCTGTGGCTGAAGTATTCTAAACCAAGAAAAGCTTGCTTGCTTTTTTTTTTTTTTTTCAGATAAAACTCTGGTCAGACCCCTTCAAACTTTGTTTCATTTGTAACTGGGGTATTGAGCAAGCATGACCCATGAGACATAATAAAAATTCAACTCTACTTTTGCCCCCTACTGCTCCTTTAAAATTTATTTAGTGGAATAATCTCTTTTTCCCTTGGGATGGAGGGCTGATTCCATCATTTTTGGCTCATGTTTAGGTAACAGATTGTATTAAAGTCATTTTAGATCAATTACCATTCTCAGGTTTAGGGGCATGTGTGGCACAGTGGGTTAAGCCTCTGTCTTCTGCTCGGGTCATGATCTCGGGATCCTGGGATTGAGCCCCACAACTGGCTCTCTGATCCGTGGGAGCCTGCTTCTCCCTCTTTCTCTGCCTGCCTCTCTGTCTACTTGTGATCTCTCTCTCTGTCAAATAAATAAATAAAATCTTAAAAAATAATTAATAACTAAAATAATTTAAAAATTAATCATAATTTTTTTTCTTTTTCCCTAGCAGGGACAATTGTATTGGAATGGGGAGGCCCTTTTCCATCCCATCCCATTAGTATTTCTCCTTTCCTAGTTTGCTGTGTTTTAACCCTCCTCCAGTGTTAGGCCCTGTAGGGGAGGGAGTTAGTTGAAGGAAAAGAGTAGATTTAAGAGATTGGTGCACTCAGAACCAGCTATAATTTTCAGGGGCCAATGGAAAATGAAATGCAGGGTCCCTTGTTCAAAAAGCAAGTAAGAGAGTCTTTAAAAGCCCTAAAATATAGGGGCATCTGTGTGGCTTAGTTGGTTAAGTGTCTGCCTTTGGCTCAGGTCATAATCCTAGGGTTCTTGGGCTCTCTGCTCAGCGGAGAGCCTGCTTCTTCCTTCTCCCTGTGCTTGCTGTTCCCCCTGCTTGTGCTCTCTCTCCCCCCTCTTTCTCTCTGTCAAATAAATAAATAAAATCTTTTTAAAAAGTCCTAAAATATAAAGCTTCTTCCTTTATTGCATAATCTCTCTCATCATGGTGTTTTTATTTGCTATTTAATGTCATTGCAAGAAAAAATTTCCATAATTTTATTGGTTATCTTTCTATTTTGCAATGCCAGTTTTCAAACCTAATATAAGAATATTTAACTTGTATGCAAAATACCTGAAATTACATAGCTTGTATTTTGTAGTTGGAACATACATGTACAGAACAGTGGAAATCTTGTCCAAAATAAACTGAATTGTTTTTATTCTACTTCTTGATGCATGTACATTCTGTTGGGTCTCCCCAAAATTGGGTACCCCAATAATGGGTCCGTGATTAAAGGAGCGAGACTGATACAAAGCGAAGGTCAAGCAAAGCTTTATTTTGCGCCAAGCATCAGGAATCAGACCGACCGTCAAACAGACTGGTCGGGGTCACCCCTTACAGAGGACGACCCCTCCCTGCTTTCCAGACCAACTTTCATAGAGCAAAGGCCATGTGGTTGGGCCTGGCCACACACAGGTGGCTAATTGAATTACAATTCACCCCACAGTAGCCATGGAAACTAGCCCATCACCTTGGTAGCTAGGAGACAGTATGCGCACCCACTGATTGAATGTCTCCACCCTTGTACTTGGACTTTGTTATATGGGACTGGTTTCCGGGACTTGTTAAGTAAGTTCCCCTGTTGGGGGGGCAAGGTCAATCCAAGTTTTACAACAAAATGACAGTTCAACCGGGGTGGGGCTGCTCTGGTGAATAGGCCCTTACATCCCCCCCCTTTTCTTTGGAGATTAGTCAAATCTTTTGACTTTCAGCCAGTTCTATGTCCCTTTTTAATGGCTGCCAGACTGTTTTAATGACTCCAGATCGATTTACCCAGAAATAGCATTTCTCTTAGGGCTACACAGAATCCCCTCTTTTCTAGAAATATATCAAACCCTTATTGTCTGTATTTCCCATCTATATTTTAACAATAGGAGCAACAATGAACTCAATGAACTCATTGTTTAGAGTCTTAGCTTTAGTCCACGATCAACGGGGTCCACTGGTAGTGGCATCCATCTCTGGGGGGGTGTCCTCGTCCTTGGCTCGTTTGACATGACTCACGTGAATCCAGGCCCTGATACCTGACTACTTTTACCGCCGTGGGGGTGGTCGGGATGACAGCGAACAGTCCCCTTCAGCAAGGCTCCAAGTTTCCCACTTGGCGGCAGCACATCCAAACCAAGTCCCTGGGTTGGCGAGGATGTGGCTCTACCTCTGTCTCCGTCCCAGTGTGGGCAGTCCGGATCCCTGCATGGGTTCTTTTTAAGACAGACTGTAATGCCTGCAGTGACTGGAGTACAGCTTGATCAGTCATTTCTGCTACAGCAACCTCTTGTAGCTGAGGGCAGAGTGGAGGGGGTTGTCTTCTGAACATTATTTCAAATGGGGTCACCTTGTTTAAGTAGGGTGTACATCGTGCCCTGAGGAGTGCAAAAGGAAGGAGATCCACCCATCCACCAACAGTCTCCAGAATTAGCTCTGCCAAAGTCTCTTTGAGAGTCCTTGCCCAGACCTCTGGGGTCAGTAGACACAATGTAGTTTCCAGTTAGTGTCCATGGCCTTGGCCAATGCCTGTGAGACTGAATTCACAAATGCAGGACCGTTGTCTGACCCAATTGCAAGAGGTAACCCAAACCTCTAGTAGCCTTTTTGGCTACCACTCCTGCCATCTCATGTTTAGCAGAAAAAACCTCTACCCAGCTTACCATCCGTATAGATGTTGGTGGTCTTACCCTTGGCCATCTGCAGTGCCTTGATGAGTGCAGTCAGCTCCGCTTTTCCACCGAGGTTCCATGTGGCAGGGCTGTTGTCCTGCTCAGGAGAAACCATCGCAGCCCCTGCATACCTCTTTACATCGACCATGAAGCTACTCCCATCTGTGAACAGAGTCATCTCCACATCCAGGAGGGAAGTGCTGTGAGATCCGGCCTTATTCCTGTGACCTGGGTTAGGACCTCCCCACAGTCATGTGCGTGGCTCAGTCAGCTCCTCTGGCAGCAACATGGCTGGATTTAGCACTGCCAGGGGCCGGAAGGTCACTTTTGGTTCGTTGAGGAGGAGGGCCTGATACCCCGTCACTCGGGCGTTTGCTATCCACTGGTCTCGGTGGAGTCCGGAGAAGGCCCTCAATAGCGTGGGTGGTGGTCAAGATGAGATTTTGACCCAAAGTCAATTTGCTTGCATCCTTGACCAGGAGGGCCATGGCAGCAATTATGCAGAGGCAAGGGGGAACCCAGCCACTACTGGATCTAGTTTTTTTGTTAAGATAGGCTACTGGCCTTTGCCAAGGCCCCAGAGTCTGAGTCAAAACTCCCTTGGCTACCCCTGCCTTTTCATCCACATACAAGTGGAAGGGCTTGGTAACATCTGGGATGGCCAATGCTGGGGCACTCAGTAAGGCTGCTTGTAATTCCCAAAATGCTCCTTTTGCCTCAGCGGTCCACTCCACTGTAGTGAGTCCTCCCTTAGTTCGTAGAGAGGTCGAGCAATCTCTGCGAACCACGGTATCCACAGTCTGTAGTAGCCCACCATCCCAAGAAACTCCCTCACTTGTTGGGGCGTGGTGGGGTGGGGGTATCGGGTGATCACCTGTTTCCTAGACTCAGACAGTGAACGCACTTCCTCATGGAGATCAAAGCCTAAATAAGTGACATGGTTATTTGATGAAATGCTGTATGTGAAAATTCCAGAGACTCAACCAAAGTTACTTGCCTTAATAAGCATCATTAATTTGGTGGGGAGTTTTAAGTTTATTTGGTGTAAGGGAAAATTGTTATGTAAGTAGCCACTGAAGCTGTCCTTTCTTCTAGGAATAGTATATATTGCCTTGAGTTTTACAGAAAATTTTATGAAGGGGTGATTTGTTTATGGAAGTATAGGCCTCAGGGTATGGATGAGGATTTGAAGAAGTGAGAGGGGGAGAACCAAAGTGTTCTGTATACTAAAGTAAGCAATTTGGAGTTTAACCCAACCATGGCTAGAGTGACACATCTATGCCTATCTCTCATCTAAGCAAATATATATCTAGAGAGTAGTGAGAAATATAAATTTTAAAAAGGTGAAAGGGTATTTTACATCTCAGGTGAACAGCATTTTATCCAAAAATGTCCATCAGATATCTCTTTTATCTGCAAGTTGCTCTCCTTAGATTCCATATAGCTTCTAGCTCCTGGTTCCAGTCTCTTCCCAGCCCCACTATTCTCCATATCCCTTGTCTTAAGCAGTGAAAATTAGCTCCGCCTAAGTTTTTCTAATTTTGCACTTTCATTCTTTTCACTGAACTGTATCTTTAAGTGTATGAAAGACCATTATATATATATATATATATTAATTATTCATTTTTTGTCTTTCTTTTTTAATTTTTAATTTTTTATTAACATATAATGTATTATTAGCCCCAGGAGTACAGATCTGTGTATTGCCAGGTTTACACACTTCACAGCACTCACCATAGTAAAAATGATGTTCTCCCAGCTAAAGAGTTCCTTTGACTTCTAGGATCCACTTTCCTTAGAATTTGAAAATTATGAATGATGATAGGCTTTTCATCATTTTCTCCACCTTGTCATAGGAGTTTCTAAGATTAGTTTAGAAATGAGAGAAGGGGTCCTGAAAAGCAGTGTAAAAAGTGCACAAAAGTTCAGCTAGCCCAGACGTCCCTTTGTATGACTTTGGGCAGTTGCAGCCCCATCCCAGGACAGATACTTCAGATTATGAAGCAAAATATAAGCTAAATTTCAGTCCCTTGCTCACCCCTTTCACCAAGCACCCTTGCACAGTGAACAACTTCTACAACTCTATATGGGGGCCCTGGATAGGGAGGAACAAAGTAGTAGGTGGAATCTCTGAGCAAAGTGACCTGTGAGAAATTATCAATGCCTAGGGGGCATTTATTTTATTTTTTTAAAGATTGTATTTATTTATTTGACAAACAGAAGGAGATCACAAGCAGGCAGAGAGCCAGGCAGAGAGAGAGGAGGAAGCAGGTTCCCTGCTGAGCAGAGAGAGCCCAACGTGGGATTCAATCCAGGACCCTGAGATCATGACCTGAGCAGAAGGCAGAGGCTTAACCCACTGAGCCACCCAGGCGCCCTGGAATAATTTTAAAGGCAGGATTGGCTAATGTTCAATTTTAAAGATATTTGCTAAGAGGCAGTAAATAATTTTAGTTACCCTTGAGCCATCAGGAAAGTTGTCTTTGAATTAAGTCTTGAGTTAGTGATAGTTTGAAGAGTGAGGGGATTAACTCTGAGTGTAGCTGATCAAACAATGACTCCAGGTAGAAATATGACTGGGGTGTAGAAGCAGCTCTCATGGGGGTGACTCAGGACCAGTCTTCAGCCTAAACATCCTTCTACTAAATATCCTGGAGAGATGTGTTGTAATTATAGGGAGGGGCTGATGCTTGTATTCTATTACTTTTTAAAAAATTATTTTGTTTTCTTTATTTTAATTCTAGTATAGTTAACTTAGAATATTATATTAGTTTCATGTATACAATATAGTGATGCAACAATTCCATATATCACCCAGTGCTCATCCAAACACGTGCTCGCTCTCCTTAATCCCCGTCACCTATTTCACCCATCTCCCTACCCACCTCCTCTCTGGTAACCATCAGTTTGTCCTCTGTAGTTAAACATCTGTTTCTTGGTTTGTCTCTCTCTTCTTTTTTTTTTCCCCCCTTCACTCATTTGTTTTGTGTCTTAAATTTTCCTTATGAGTGAAATCATGTAGTATTTGTTTTTCTCTGACTAAATTATTTCACTTAGCATTATATTCTCTAGCTTCATCCATTTCATTGCAAATGGCAAGATTTCATTCTTTTTTATGGATGAATAATATTCCGTTATATACACACACACACACACACACACACACACACACACCATCTTCTTTATCCATTTATCTACTGATGGACACTTGGACTCCTTCAATAATTTGGCTATTGTAAATAATGCTGCTATAAACATAGGTGTGTGTGTATCCCATTGAATTAGTGTTTTTGTATTTTTGTGATTACTGGACCATAAGGTTCTTCTATTTTTAACTTTCTGAGGACCCTGCATTCTGTTTTTGGATTCTATTTCTGTAAAAGGAATTCATGACTAGATCAAAGAAGGCATGGAGTATAATGGTGAAAAACCTTGATCCAGACCCCTGGAGTCATATCCCAGGGTGTAGAATGGCCCCCAGTGATCCCCACTTCCTGGTATTCACACCCTTATATAATCTCCTCTCCTTAAGTGTGGGCTAGATTTATTTATTCACCTTTAAGGAATAGAATGTGGCAGATTTGATGTGCTGTCCCTTTTGATAGTAGATTACAAAAGGCTGTGGCTTCCATCTTGGGTATACTCCTTTTGTTCTTTCTTGCTTGCTATAAAAGAAAATAGCTAGCTGCCACTTTGTAAGCTGCTCTTTGGAGAGGCCCACATGGCAAGAAATGGAGAAAGATCTCTGACCGATAATCAAAACTGAATCTTGCCTACAGCTGCATGAATGAGCTTAAAAGCAGAACTTTTCCCAATCCATGTTCAGAGTAAACCTTAGTTTTGGCAAATTCGTGACTATAATCCATGAGAGAACTTGAGGCAGGATCACTCAGCTCCACTGTTATATCACTTACCTACTGTATAACAAACAACCTCAAAACTTAGTGGCTGAAAAACAGCAACATTTATTATTCTTCAGTTTCCGTGGGCCAGGAATTTGGGAGTGACTCACCTGGGTGGTTTTGGCTTCTGGTCTCTCCTGAAGTTATAGTCAAGATGCTAGTTGAGGATACTGTCACCTCAGGTATTGACTGGATCTGGTGGAGTCACTTCTAAAATAGCTCACATTCCTGGCAAGTTGATGGTGTTTAGAAGGACTCAGTTCTTTGCCACATGACTTTCTTATGACTTCTTATGTGTTCTTAAATATGGCATCTGATTTCCTCCAGAATGAGGAATCCAAGAGAAGCAAGGTGGAGGCTGAAATGGTTTGTGTAACCTAGCACCAGAAGTCACATACCATTCTTTTTGCCATAATGATTGACCCCACAGACTGTCCCCTGATAGAACATGACAGGGGACCTCCCAGGATTAGTTTTATCCAGAGGCAAGCTATTTGACCTTGGACTAGTGTTGATAAACTTCAGTTTCCTCCACTTTAAAAATGGGGATAATGGTAGCTCTCTTATAGGGTTGTGAAGATTAAGTGTAATATTTCAGAGATCAAGATATAGTAACCAATACATGCAAGTCGTCTTTTCTCAGTGTAAGTTTTCTAAAAAGAGTGGGCATGTTTAAGAGTATAAAATGATGAAGATTTCTAGTATAGCCATCTTGAGCTATAAGAGAACCTTATGTGTGTGCTCAATAAATGTTAGCTATTTTCATCATTATTATTACTAGTTATGAGGGTATTATTGCTTAGATTGCAGAGCTGGCCCATTTTTCTTAACACTGTTTCAGAGGGATTCCATAGATGACTTGTTATACGATCATCTCACTTCTGAAGTTCATTGGGAAGCTATCTAAAGGCAGTCCTTGATTAAACCACATTTAACACTTTATGACCTAATAAAATATTCTGGCTAGTGAGACTGCCTCATTACATGTCACAGAAATTAAAAGTGCAGCTTCTAGTATAAGTGTGCAGTCTTTAATATGCTGGCAGAGAGCTTTCTTACTGACAGGGTCAGCAGAATACTGAGTATGCCTGATCTATAATATCTGCAGGTCACTTCAGACATTCTGAGTCTTCTTTAGATTGTAGAAGGGTATATTATATTTGCTTTCAGTTCACAAGGGTGGAGTACAGATTCTGTAAGAAAATAGGATAGAAAATAGGGTATAGTTTAGGAAAAATTTGGTTGTAAAGAGCAGAAACTCAAGGTTGCTTAAGAGTAGGTGCATATATCTTAGGTATTCAGGAAATATCATGCATAATGCATAATATATAATATATATTATTAATATATAATTATATATAATATATAATAATAAATAATATATAATATTTATTATAATAATACATATAAAATATATTTATAAATATAAATATAAATATATAAAAATAATATATAATAATAAAATATAATGCAACTGTTGGAAATAGGCATCTCTCATGAGACTGGAAATCCATCAGGTGATCTCTCTTTTTCTCTTGCCATATCTTCATTTCTCATCTTGAGGAATGTGTGGTAGGCAACCTCTAAGATGGTCTCTAATGATCCTCCTCCCTCCTGGTATTCATGTCCTAATGTAATTTTCCTTCCTTGGGTGTTGCCTGGACTTACTGACCTACTTCTAAAGGTAGAAGTAATGGGAAGTCACTTTCAAGGTTAGGTTTAAAAAGGTGGTGACTTCAGTCTTGGGTGTATGCACTCTGTTTCAGAACACCTATGTTGGGGGAACAAAATGTCATGTTTTGAGTAGCCATATGGAAAGGACCAGTTGATCTGGTGAGGACTTGAGGTCCTCAGTCCAACAACTTATGAGAAACTGAGGCCCTCAGTCTGAAAGCCTATGAGTAACTAAAGCCTGCTAATAGGCCCATGAACTTGGTAGTGGATACGTCTTTCCTAGTTGAGTCATTGAATTTTAAGGTGCTTGGAGCATCAGCTGACAGCTTGACTGTAATCTCATAAGTACTATGAGCCAAAATTTCCTAGTCAAACTGCTTCTGATTCCTGACTCCCTGGAACTGTGAGAGAAATAATGTTTGTCGTTTAAAGCTGCTAATTTTTGATATAATTTGTTGTGCAGCAGCAGATAATAAATACAGATTTGGTGTTTAGAAGCAGGGTACTGTGATGATGAA
The DNA here is from genome assembly GCF_922984935.1 of Meles meles. NCBI lineage: Eukaryota > Metazoa > Chordata > Mammalia > Carnivora > Mustelidae > Meles > Meles meles. The sequence goes on along the minus strand of NC_060071.1, from coordinate 97,690,124 downwards.
AACCCAAAATGTAGGAGTGGCTTTGGAACTGGGATTTGAACAAATCTAGTGAAATTCTAAAGTCTTTGAAGAAGCTTTCATAAGTCTTTCATAAGCCTGAGGGTGGTTGCTGGCAGTAAAATGAAGGAAAGGGGGATCCTTGTAATGAGGGCCAGAAAACTTAGCAACATTGTTGCTTGTAATGTGAAAAGTAGAAAATGTACTTTATGACTTGGGTGATCTAGCCCAGGAGATTTTCAAGCAGCATGTTGAACGTGCTATCTGGTTTCTTCCTGCAGTTTATATAGTAAAATAGGAAAGGAATGAATTAAATCGAGGAGAGGATGTTAAGTTAAAAAGAGCCACGAGTTGATAGTTTGAAAAATTTTGTTCTTCCAGATGGCAACTGGTGCCAAATTTAAGAAATGGATTTTGATGAAAAAACAAATTCAGGGTACTGCTCTGAGAACAGAGATCTAAAGATGAAGCAAAGGATGTCACTGTCAAAACTTCTGTTAAGACCTCAGAAAGATCAAAGGTCATGCCCCAGGGTATTATTCAGCATCACAGAAGGCCCTTTAAAGAGATTAATGGTACTTCTCACAGATCCTCTCATTGAAACTATAATGCTTTAGCTGTCTTAGTCAAGGCTCGAGGGAAGGAAGAGCTTATTTCAAGATTTGTGAGCATGGCTTTTGTCTAATGGAATGAACCCTAAGATGATTCACAGTAGACCCACAAAGTTCTTATATATGCAGAAATATTGCCATCTTGGACTTAGAGGGATAAAGACCATATAAAAAGAGGAGAGACTTTTGAACCCCAGAATTACTGTGAGGAAAGAAGCTGTGATAGCTACTTAGCTGTAAACACATGCTATCTTTCATAACAAAAGAAAAGAAGACTCAGAGGGCAGAATTAAGAACTGAGAAGGTAGAGTTGAGAGTCAGGGAAAATTGTTCCCAGGCCTTGAAATCTCACCAAGGAGTAGCCAACATTTACCCCGCTGGATTTCAGAACTGTCAAGGATTGTTGTGTATCCTTTATCTTCCCTTTTAGACAGGAATGTTTATAGTATTTTTTCAATACTCTGCTTCTATCATATCATTATACATTGTGTGTGTCTGTATGCGTGCATGTGGGTGGGTGTAGAGAGGACAGGTAATTCTTTAATTTCACAGTCTGTTGATCAAGAGTACTGAATTTGAGGAGCTGTACTTTGGGAACTACACCTGAGAAGTCCCGGGGCTCGATTTTGATGACAGGATTCTGGACTTGGAACTGGTACTACAAAGAGATAAAACTCTCAATGGTTTGGGAGGAGATGAGGGAATCTTGCATGTGAGAGAGATGTGAATCATTGGGAGCCATAGGTGTAACTGTGGTAGGTGGCTTCTAATATGGCTCCCAATGAGTCTCCCTTGTGGCATTCATGCTCTTGTGTAACCGCTTCTCATGAGCCTGAGCTGGATATAGTGATTCACTCTCCAAATAATATAGCACAGCCAGAGAGATAGGCTTTCACTTCTAAGATTAGATTTCAAGATGACTCTGGCTTCCAATTTAGTTGTGTTCTTTGTCTCTCTTTCAAACATACATACATGTCACTGGTACCAGGGGAAACAAGTTGCCATGTAGTGAGCAGACTTATGGAGAGGTCCATGTGCTATTGCAAGGAACCAAGCTTCTTAAGGGAGTTCACCCCAGGAGGAACTGAATCCTACCAATGACCATGTTAGTAAACTTTGAAGCAAATCCTTAAGGCCCAGTTTGGTTTTGAGATCTCTACAGACCTAACCAAAAACTTGGCTACGATGTTATGAGAGACCCTGGATCAGAATCTCCTAGCTAACCTGCTCCCAGACTCCTCACCCTCAGAAAATGTGATCTGATAAACTGTTGTTTTAAGGAACTGAGTTTTGGAATAATTTGTTATGCAGCAATAGATAACCAAGACAGTCTGTTTTCTCTTTTTTGCAGACTGGATTTTCTTTTGACTCATTGCTTTCACGGAAGGTTGCTTTGCTTGCTGACCATAACTTACAGACTTAGTCTCTGGGTCCCAATTTTAAATTTTGGGGGAGACGATCTCATTGGTCTAGTTTGGGTCAGAAATCCCATGCTGCTTCTAATTCCTTTACCTAGAAATGGTGGAGCATGAAGTGTGTAGAGCTGCTTTTTCCAGGCTGTTAGTAAGTTATGTTTTTATAAAGACAGTAGGGAGGAAGTGAGGGACCTTTTTAGAATTGCTGCTTTGAGAAAAGGTGCCCAAGAACTGTTTTTGTATCTGGCAAAGTGAGCTGGATTATTCTTAACAGTGAATCCAGGGGCTGTAACATTCAGAAGATTCAGTAAAAGTGTCAGGCTACTATGGTGTTAACAGAGATACTTTTAAATAGTTATACAGACTAAATGGAAGGTAATGCTGGTTGCAACTCAACAGTAGTTAGTAAAACTATTTCTATAGTATTTTCACTGAGCTATTGAGATAGCCGAACTATTTTCAAGGTATAGCAACACAGGTGATAACTGGAGCTGTCTGGTGAATACACTGAGTGACTCCTTCAGGGAGATGTTTTCATTCATCAGGAATGATTTAGAAGTCTGTTAGGAAGGAATTGGCTCACAAAACTGTGATGGGGAAGGAGGACTGCTGTGTATGTCTAGGGATACTAGTGGCTGTTGTTAACATTTTATGTTTCATTGGTGCATTCTAGTTGCAAAGTGCAGTGTTCCCCCCCCCCCCCCCTTGGAGTAGATTGAACTCAAAATTGTATTACAGCAATGAAGAACTATCTTGTTGAAAGCCTTTTAAAAATCTTTTCCATTTGGTTAGTGCTACCCTACATGGCACAGTGACTGAAATGTTTAGAAGGGATTGTATTGCACCCTAGAAAAAAACCCTGCATATATGTTTTAGCATCAAAAACAAGGTGAAAGAAGACTTGAGTAAAATATTTAGAACAAAGAAGACTAAATGTATCATAGTGTCAAAATAGTTTTGAATGTGACTATGTAAGATAATATTCACTTTTAATTGAGTAACTAGTTGTTTGTATAATTTTGACACTGAAGCTTATGTAGTGAGATTCAGGAGCAGGTGAACTTGCATATCTGTTTCCTGAACTCTGGGACATTGGGTCAGGCATTAGCAGTCCTGATTCCTTGAAGTCTCCTGGGAATCCCATGAAGTGGCTGTTGGGACAGAGTTGAAGGAGTGGGTCCCAACAAAGCAGGTGACATTAGCAACATCAAGAAAGGGTTGGCCAAGACAGTGGCAGCCTGAGCTTCATATGATCACAGAAAGGGGATGGGAAAAGGGAACTAACCAACCACACACGTCTTTCCTACTGATTATGGTGGTATGATCCAATTATTTTTCAAAAAGCTTTTGTGTCTGTTCAACTAGGGGCTGGACAGAAGGATGAGTTGAATTAAAAAGAGAGAGAGAGAGAGAAAAGAAAAGAAAAGAAAAAACTTGAACTATATTTTCTAGTCATAGTCATCCAGTCTTTTGAATTTGTCCCTCTGGGGCCTGAGAATAGGTCTGGAGAAAGAATAATTAGGCTTGCCTTATGGAGAGTTGCTCTTTTTCTAACCAGAAGTAATCAGAAATCATGGATTTTCATTCAAACTACTAAGATACCTTCTTTTAAGATGTGTCTGTAAGTGGAATTAGGCTGCCTTGTTGATGTCTGAATTTGTAATATTGACATGAAGCAATAATAAGGGCAGCCCAAACATGTCCCTGCAGATCAGGCTGCTTTGGATGTGCGAGGTGAGCCACTTCTACACTGCTGGGGCAGCTGGGTGCTTACCACCCAATCAGGCAGCTTCTTCTAAGTCTCCTCTCATTGGCTGCCACATGGGCTCCATCAATTTGCATCTAATAGCAACAAAACTCTCATTCTCTTTACAAAAGAATTCCGGTTTGGGGGAAAAAATAGAGAGAAGGTAAAGTAGGCCGTCCATATTTTTGTTTTACAGATACCAACACATAGAAAGGTACTAAAGGTTCTGTGCTTCTCATTCTTTATGTGATAAAATGCTCAATGTATGCTAAGACAAGCCATCTTTGTTGAGATCAGAAAGAAAAAAAAAATCACTCTGGCATAGTTCAGTTATAGAAGTGTTTTTTTTTTTTTAAAGATTTTATTTATTTATTTGTCAGAGAGAGAGAGAGAGAGAGAGCGAGCTGCAGGCAGAAGGAGAAGCAGGGGAAGAAGGAGGAAGCTCCCCACTGAGCAAGCAGCCCAATGCAGGACTCCATCCCAGGGTCCTGGGATCATGACCTGACCCAAAGGCAGCTGCTTAACCACTTCCGCAGAAATAGTTCTTAACGTTAGCTTTAAAAAATCCTGATTATCCATGCCGATTAGTCTGGAATCCAAGCACCAGTAGCTATTAAAATTCTCCAGGTGATTTCAATATGAAGTCAAGGTTAAGATTACTGAATTAGAGTCTCAGTGCTCTGTGGAACTGCAAATAAGGAATGCAAAAATATGTATATAAAGCCACCCCTGTTAAATTATATTTCTAACTGGGAGGTAAAATCAGCTTGTCCTTTTGGCTGATAGTTTAGTTTGTTAGTCTGACTATCATTTGTCTATCATCTATCTATCTGTTTATCTATCCATTATCTATCTATATATCCATCTATCATCTATCTATCTATATCATCTATCTATCATCTATCATCTACCTATGAATCTCCCTACCTATCTCTCTGCCCATCTATTCACCCACCCATGCATATCCATCCTGGAACAGGGGTTGTGTGTATTTTGTGGAGAATCTTAAGTGAAAGGCTAATCTAGGGATAAGTAATTAAATAGGTAATTAGTCATTAAAGTTTTTAGATAGCAAAGAAACATGATTGAACCTGTTTTAAAAATTATCTGGTTCATAGTGGATTTCATGATGAGATCACTGAGGGATCAGGCCAGAAAAGAGGTTATTTTATAAGAGTAAGCTGAGAAAGAAAGAAGTCTTTAAGATTTTGGTGATGAAAATGAAAAGGAAACTAATAACGAAAGAAAAAAATAAGGGCATTTTCCCTACTAAAAAATTCGAATGATCCATGGAAGATCTGTCAGAATGAATACTGGGGGAATCACTTGGGGCTTTCTTCTGTTGAACCCAAAGGTCCTTTTCAGGGCTAGGCTAATTCCCCATTTTCTTTCTGCTGCTTGCTGCACACCCAGGACTTCTGCTAGGTTTCCTTTCTGTTTTCAAGCTGCTACCACTCAGTTTTTCTCTTGGACTTGCAAGGCTGATCTTGGAGTGGGACACAGTCCTTTGTTCCTTACTGCACTGGAAGAGAAGTACCCAGGTCTGTGATACATTTAACATTTTTCTGCATATCATCTTTTTCTCCAACAAGGACCTGGGGCGTCTTTCTTTTCACAGTTTCCACTCAACCCAGTATCAACTTCTATCAGTTATTTATTGCCACATTATGCTGTGTAACAACCACCCAAAACTCAGTGACTAAAACAATACATTTATTTAACTCATGAGTTTTTGGGTGAACTGGGTGGTGTTTTTTGTCTTGGCTTGATAAATCATGTATTGATTAAGATTGGTATCTCTCATATACTCAGGTATTAGATGGCTTCTTTTTTAGTCTAGAAGGCTTTAGCTGGAACAATGGAGGCTCTGTTCCATGTCTTATCCTCCTGCAGCCTAAAATCCCAATGGCTAAAGCAAGTCATGTGATTAAGTACAGAAACCAGAGTTGGTTTCTCTACTACAAAGAAGACTGTGAAGAATTGACTACATTAATTCTGCACCTCTCTTGGGATGCCTGGGTGGCTCAGTTGGTTAAACATCTGCCTTGGGCCTGAGTCATGATGCCAGCATCTGCTGGGAGTCGGCTTCTCTCTTCCCCTGCTCACTCTCTCTCTCCCACTCCCTCTTAAATAAAGTCTTTTAAAAAAAATTCTGCACCCCTCTTTTACTCCTGTGTCTTCTTTCTCATTCCTTCCACTGCTTAAATGAGGGGTCAACCTTCACCCCTGTTCATACTCAGAGTCCTCATGAAAACAGCCCAGAGGGCACTATGTAAAATCCTATGTCTTTATTCCTAGATTTATGCTTTAGCAATGTCTAATTTCTTAATAACAACACAATAAATCTAGTAACAGTAATAATAATCATCAAGTTTTTTTCTATGTAACAGATACCACCCAAATTTCTTTGCATTATGACATTATTGAGTCCTTATAATGATTCCTTTAGGAATTGTTATCCCTAAGTAACAAGTAAGGAACAGAAGTTGCACAAAATAAACATTTAAAAAACTTGCATAAAATAAACATCTCAATATTTTTTTTTATTATTGAGAAGTAAGATGTTTTAATGCCCAAAATATGAACAAGGTGAGAAATAACAGACAACCACTCAGCATTTTGAAGATTGAATTTTTTGATTATGTACATTTTGAAAGCAGATACTAAGGAGTAAACATTTTAATAACTGAGATGTGGGAAATTAGCTTTATTGAGAATATTGAGTTCATGTGAACAATATAAGCCTGCATTAATAGACTGCATTTATATGGAGCTGAAATCATTAAGATATTCTTAACCTCTGTCCCAAACTACAACCCATCTTTCTCTCCCAGCTACATGATTTACCTATTGACTTTACTTTCATTTTATTTTGTTATGTTGAGAAAAAATTTCCCAAAATTTTGATTTACAGAACTAATAGGATATATAAACAACACCGTAGAAAGAATCACAATTAAAAAATTATAAAACATTTTCCTCCTTCATTTTGCAGGAAGCATAAAAGGTGGGCAAAGGTGAGTTTTATTTACTAGCAGAAGCATGTAATATGTGAGCGCTAGAAAATGATCAGTAGTATTCTAACACATTTTAATTCAAAGCATCAATCAAAATAAGTAAGATTATAATTCATGTAAAAAGGTCTTATAACTGCATTTCCTCAAATTTTCTTCTAGGATGATATCATATGGGTTTTAATGAAATTTAGTGGAAATGTACAATGAATACCAATAGAAGTTCCTGAGAATTACTCCAATGATGATGACATCATTTACAGAGCCATAAGTGTGCCATTGGAATAAATGTTCCAGACTATTAAGTTTTATACTTATAAAAGCCAGATTATTTTTATTTTAACCATTTTAAAAAAATTAACATATAATTATTAGCCCCGGGGTACAGGTCTGTGAATCATTAGGCTTACATACTTCACAGCAGTCACAATAGCACATACCCTCCCCAGTGTCCATAACCCAACCTCCCTCTCCTTACCCCGCTCCCCCTGGCAACCCTCAGTTTGTTTTGTGAGATTAAGAGTCTCTTATGGTTTGTCTCCCTCCCTATCCCATCTTGTTTCATTTTTTTCCTTCCCTACCCCCAAACCCCCTACTCTGCTTCTCAAATTCCTCATACAGGGAGATCATATGATAATTGTCTTCTCTGATTGACTTATTTAGCTCAGCATAATACCCTCTAGTTCCATCCATGTCATTGCAAATGGCAAGATTTCATTTCTTTTGATGGCTGCATATTATTCCATTGTATATATATACCATCTCTTCTTTATCCATTCATCTGTTGATGGACATCTAGGTTCTTTCAATAGTTTGACTATTGTAGACATTGCTGCTATAAACATTCAGGTGCACATGCCCCTTCGGATCACTACATTTGTATCTTTAGGGTAAATACTCAGTACTGCAATTGTTGGGTCATAGGATAGCTCTATTTTCATCTCTTTGAGGAACCTCCATGCTGTTTTCTAGAGTGGCTTCACAAACTTGCATTCCCACCAACAGTGTAAGAGGGTTCCCCTTTCTCTGCAACCTCACCAACATCTGTTGTTTCCTGACTTGTTGATTTTAGCCATTCTGACTGGTGTGAGGTGATATCTCATTATGATTTTGATTTGTATTTCCCTGATGCCGAGTGATGTAGAGCACTTTTTCTTGTATCTGTTGGCCATCTGGATGTCTTCTTTGCAGAAATGTCTGTTCATGTCCTCTGCCCATTTCTTGATTGGATTCTTCGTTCTTTGGGTGTTGAGTTTGAGAAGTTCTTTATAGATTTTGGATACTAGCCCTTTATCTGATATGTCGTTTGCAAATATAGTCTCCCATTCTGTCTGTTGTCTTTTGGTTTTGTTGACTGTTTCCTTTGCTGTGCAAAAGCTTTTGATCTTGATGAAGTCCCAATAGTTCATTTTTGCCCTTGCTTCCCTTGCCTTTGGTGATGATTCTAGGAAGAACTTGCTGCAGCTGAGTTTGAAGAGTTGGCTGCCTGTGTTCTCCTCAAGGACTTTGATGGATTCCTGTCTTACATTGAGGTCTTTCGTCCATTTTGAGTCTATTTTTGTTTGCGGTGTAAGGAAATGGTCCAGTTTCATTCATCTGCATGTGGCTGTCCAATTTTCCCAATACCATTTGTTGAAGAGATTGTCTTTTTTCCATTGGACATTCCTTCTGCTTTGTCAAAGATTAGTTGACCATAGAGTTGAGGGCCTATTTCTGAGCTCTCTATTGTGTTCCAGTGATCTATGTGTCTGTTTTTGTGCCAGTACCGTACTGTCTTGATGATGACAGCTTTGTAATAGAGCTTGAAGTCTGGAATTGTGATGCCACCAACTTTGGCTTTCTTTTTCAACATTCCTCTGGGTATTCAAGGTCTTTTCTGGTTCCATAAAAATTTTAGGATTATTTGTTCCATTTCTTTACAAAAAAATGATGGTATTTTGATAGGGATTGCATTAAACATTTAGATTGCTTTAGGTGGTGTAGGCATTTTCACAGTATTTATTTTTCCAATGCATGAAAATGGAACATTTTGCATTTCTTTGTGTCCTCCTTAATCTCTTTCATGAGTACTTCAGAGTTTTCTGAGTATAGATTCTTTGCATCTTTGCCTCTTTGGCAAAGATATATTCCCACATATCTTATGGTTTTGGGTGTAATTGTAAATGGGATTGACTCCTTAATTTCTCTTTCTTCTGTTTTGCTGTTGGTGTATAGACCTGCAACCGATTTCTGTGCATTGCTTTTATATTATGACACTTTACTGAATTCCTGTATGAGTTCTACAGTTTTGGAGTGGAGTCTTTTGGGTTTTCTGCATAAAGTATCATATCATCTGCAAAGAGAGATAGTTTGACTTCTTTTTTGCTAATTTGGATGCCTTTAATTTCTTTTTGTCGTCTGATTGCTGAGGCTATGACTTCTAGTACTATGTTGAATAGCAGTGGTGATAATGGACATCCCTGCCATGTTCCTGACCTTAGTGGAAAAGCTCTCAGTGTTTGCTGTGGGTTTTTCATAGGTGGCTTTGATGATATTGAGGTATGTACCCTCTATCTCTACACTTTGAAGAGTTTTGATCAAGAAAGGATGCTGGAGGGCACCTGGGTGACTCAGTGGGTTAAGCCTCTGCCTTCTGCTTAGGTTGTGATCTCAGGGGCCTGGGATTGAGCCCCACATTGGGCTCTCTGCTTATATGGAAGCCTGCTTCCCCCCTCTCTCTGCCTGCCTTTCTGCCTACTTGTGATCTCTCTCTGTCAAATAATGCTTTTTCAGCATCTATTGAGAGTATCATATGGTTCTTGTTCTGTCTTTTATTAATGTATTATATCACATTTATTGATTTGTGGATGTTGAACCAACCTTGCAGCCCAGGAATAAATCCCACTTGGTCGTGGTGAATAATCCTTTTAATGTACTGTTGGATACTACTGACTAGACTAGTATTTTGGTGAGAATTTTCACATCGGTGTTCATCAAGGATATTGGTCTGTAATTCTCTTTTTAATGGGGTCTTTGTCTGGTTTTGGGATCAAGGTAATGTTACCTCATAAAATGAGTTGGAAGTTTTCATTCCATTTCTATTTTTAGGAACAGTTTCAGGAGAATAGGAATTAATTCTTTAAATGCTTGGTAGAATTCCCCTGGGAAGCCGTCTGGCCCTGGGCTCTTGTTTGTTGGAAGATTTTTAATGACTGCTTCTGGCTCCTTATTGGTTATGGGTCTGTTCAGATTTTCTGTTTCTTCCTAGTTCAGTTTTGGTAGTTCATATGTCTCTAGGAATGCATCAATTTCTTCCAGATTGTCAAATTTGCAGGTGTGTAGTTGCTCATAATATGTTCTTATCATTGTTTGTATCTCTTTGGTGTTGGTTGTGATCTCTCCTCTTTCATTTCATTATTTTATTTATTTGGGTCCTTTCTTTTGGATAAGTCTGGCCAGGGGTTTATCAGTCTTATCAATTTTTTCAAAGAACCAGCTCCTAGTTTCATTAATTTGTTCTACTGTTTTTTGTTTGTTTGTTTGTTTGTTTCCTATTTCATTGATTTCTGTTCCGGTCTTTATGATTTCTCTTCTCCTGCTGGGTTTAGGCTTTCTGTATTGTTCTTTCTCCAGCTCCTTTAGGTGTAGGGTTAGGTTGTATACTTGAGACCTTTTTTGTTTCTTGAGAAGGGCTTGTATCACTACATATTTTCCTCTCAGTACTGCCTTTGCTGTGTCCCACAGATTTTGAACAGTTGTGTTTTCATTATTTGTTTCCATGAATTTTTTCAATTCTTCTTTAATTTCCTGGTTGACCCATTCATTCTTTAGTAGGATGCTCTTTAGCCTCCATGTATTTGGGTTCTTTCCCACTTTCCTCTTGTGATTGAGTTCTAGCTTCAGAGCACTGTGATCTGAAAATATGCAGGGAATGATCCCAATCTTTCGGTACTGGTTGAGACCTGATTTGTGACCCAGAAATGTGATCTGTTCTGGAGAATGTTCCGTGTGCACTAGAGAAGAAAGTGTATTCTGTTGTTTTGGGGATGGAAAGTTCTGAATATATCTGAGATGTCCATCTGATCCAGTGTGTCATTTAAGGACTTTATTTCCCTGTTGATTTTTGTTGGATGATCTGTACATTTCAGTGATGGGGTGTGTTAAAGTCCCCTACTATTTTTGTATTATTGTTGATGTGTTTCTTTGATTTTGTTATTAATTGGTTTATATAGTTGGCTGCTCCCATGTTAGGGGCGTAGATACTTAAAATTGTTAGATCTTCTTGTTGGACAGACCCTTTGAGTATGATATAGTGTCCTTCCTCATCTCTTATTGTAGTCTTTGGCTAAAATCTAATATATCTCATATAAGGATTGCTACCACAGCTTTGTTTTGATGTCCAGCAGCATGGTAAATCATTTTCCATGCCCTCACTTTAAATCTGGAGGTGTCTTTGGGTCTAAAACAAGTTTCTTTTAGATAGCATATTAATGGGTTTGTTTTTTTATCCATTATGATACCATGTGCTTTTGATTGGTGCATTTAGCCATTTACATTCAGGGTAACTATTGAGAGAAATTTAGTGCCTGTGTATTGCCTGTAAGGTAACCGTTACTGTATATTGTCTCTGTTCCTTTCTGGTGTCCTACTTTTAGGCTCTCTCTTTGTTTAGAGGACCCCTTTTAATATTTCCCTTACAGCTGGTTTGGTGTTTACAAATTCTTTTAGTTTTTGTTTGTCCTGTAAGCTTTTTATCTCTCCTTCTATTTTCAATGATAGCCTAGCTAGATAGTATTCTTGGCTGCATGTTTTTCTCATTTGGTGCTCTGAATATATCATGCCAGTTCTTTCTGGCCTGCCAAGTCTCTGTGGATCAGTCTGTGGCCCATCTGAAATATTTACCATTGTATGTTACAGACTTCTTGTCCCAGGTTGCTTCCAGGATTTTCTCTTTGTCACTAAGACTTGTAAATTTTACTATGAGACGATGGGGTGTGGACCTATTCTTATTGATTTGGGGGGGGGGTTTCTTGAGCCTCCTGGATTTTGATGCTTGTTTCCTTTGATATATTAGGAAAATTCTCTACAATAATTCTCTCCAATATACCTTCTGCCCCCTTCTCTCTTTCTTCTTCTTCTGGAATCCCAATTATTCTAATATTCTTTCATTTTACGGTATCACTTAACTCTTGAATTCTCCCCGCATGTTCCAGTATTTGTTTGTCTCTCTTTCCCTCAGCTTCATTATTCTCCATCATTTGGTCTTCTATATCACTAATTCTCTCTTCTGCCTCATTTATCCTGGCAGTAAGAGCCTCCATTTTTGATTGCACCTCATTAATAGCTTTTTTAAAATTTCAACTTGGCTAGATTTTAGTTCTTTTATTTCTCCAGACTGGGTTTCTCTAATATCTTCCATACCTTTTTTCAAGCCCAGCTAGCACCTTGACAATCATCATTCTGAACTCTAGATCCGATATATTACCAATGTCCCTATTGATTAGGTCCCTAGCCTTTGGTACTGCCTCTTGTTCTTTTTTTTTTTTTTTTTTTTTTTTTTTTTGTGGTGAGCTTTTCTGTGTTGTCATTTTATCCAGATAAGAATATATGAACGAGAGAATAAAATACTAAAAGGGTAGCAAAGACTCCAGAAAAATGTATGCTTACCAAATCAGAAGAGACCCCAAATTGGGGTGAGTAGAAACAGAGTAAAAAGTAGTTTTTAAAGAAAATTAAAAAAATATATATATGTATTAGGTGAATAGAACAGAGTCACCCACTTGGTTTGGATGTATTTTGGCCTCTTAGAAGAAACTACCTCCCAAAATTTTAAGAAAAGAAAAACTTATATATATACCAAAATAAGGGTAAACATGATGAAGGGATGGAATATGAGTGTAAAGATGAAAATTAAAAAAAAATTCTAAAAACGGAATTGATAAGATAATTTGTTGGGAAAAGAAAGAAATAGAAAGTGGAGAGAATTTGCTCAGGCTGGAGAGTAGAACAAAGCCCTGTGGTAGAATTAGGTTATATTTTGATCTATTAGAAGAAGTTATATCCCAAAATTTTTCAGAAGAAAACACCCTATATGTATACAAAAAAAATATAGTTAGATACAATGAAGGATAAAGTGTGACTATAATAAGGAAGGTTTTAAAAGACTTTTTTTTAAAGAAAGGTATTGTTAAGATAAACTTGTTAAAAAAAGTTAGAAGAGGAAAGTTAAAAAAATTAGAATAAGAAAAAAATAAATTAAAAAATATTTAATTAACTTTGCAAGATTAAAGAATCATGGGGAGAAAGCCATGAATTCCATGCTTTGCTTTCCCCTCCTCTGAAATTCCGCTGTTCTTGATTAGTGAGCTTTGTCTTGGCTGGATGTTCTTGCAGTCTTCTGGGGGAGGGGCCTGTAGTAGTGATTCTCAAATGTCTTTGCTTGTGGCAGAATTGCCCCTTCCCTCCCAGGGGCTGGGGTGAGTAATTGGCTTGGGTTCACTCTCAGGAGCTTTTGTTCCCTGAACACTTTCCACTTTCTGTAGAGCTCAGGAGGATGGGAATGAAAATGGTGGCTTCCCAATCTCTGGCCCGGAAGAGCCAAGAGCTCAGGGCCCCACTCCTCAGTGCGCCCTTGGAGAAAAGTGCTCAATTACTCCCATCTCCCTGGTCTCCAACCGCACTCTGGGCTCACCCAGCCTGTGATCTGGCATTTCTGTCCCTGGCATATAGCCCCGTTTGGAGTCTCCAAACCCAGCAGATTCCTGCCTCCAGAGAAGGAAAGTGAGTCTCCCCAGATCTGCCATTTGTGGGGTCCCTGCTCAAAGAACAGTGGTCTGATTGTGCCACAGATCACAGTTTAAGGTAATCCCGAGGTGAGAGTTCACTCCTTGGCTCCATCTCTGTAGCCAGCTTCCCAGCTCTAATATCTGCGAGCTCTACTATACTGAGACACACCTGATCCTTCTGTGTCCCCGTGGTCCCTGAGACCACACTGTCCCCACGATGGCTCCATCCCCGATTAGCCTCTGGAGCGATGTCCCTCAGTGGAGCAGACTTCTAAAAGTTCCAATTTTGTGCTCTGTTGCTCCAACACTTGCTGGGAGCTGGACCCTCCCCCATGGTCTGTCTTCCTGTTGCTTTGGATTCACTTCTCCACACATTCTACCTTTCAGAAAGTGGCCAATTTCTGTATCTAGAATTGCTGCTCTTTTCTTCGATCTCCTGTTGGGTTTGTAGGTGTTCGGAAGGCTTGATAACTATTTAACTGAACTCCTGTGACCTGATGTCATCTCAGTCTCCTACACCTCTCCCATCTTTTAATCATTTTTTTGGAAGGAAACCTAATACCGATGTGCTATTCTGCTTTTTGAACTGACCATACTAAATATTTTATTCATTTTGTGATGAGTAGGTCTCAGGTTACCATTATGAATAATTTTTGTTTTATATGTTAATACAGTGTTTCCCTCAGGGGCTAGTGAGTTATGTATGTCTGTTTGATTAATTAACTCAAAATTTTAAATAAGTCCTGATGATTCTCTTGCATCTATTGTCTCTTCATTTCTCTAGGCTGTTTCAATTTGACAATTCCTTCCTTGTTACTTTTAATCTATTTTTTCTGTAGCCCTATTTTAGTATAAATCAGATAAACCTCCCAGATCAGCAGATTAAGTTGTATATTACATTATAATTCAGTAGCCTTTTGCCCAAGAGCCTGAACTCCACATTTCTGAAAATACCGTAAATGGATTTGTTCATTCAAAATATCCTCTGATTGTCAATATCATATTTCACTGAATCTAAGATGTCAGTTAAAATATATACCACTGTTATATGGACCACTAAGAAGGGGGAAAAAGATATATCCCCAATTTAGAGATGTTAAAATGTATATAAATGTAAGTCTTAGAGGAGATGCAATATGATATATGAGTGAGATAATGTTCTGGATGATGGGGGTGCACCAGCAATAAAAACTGGTAATATATTTACTCTGATAGAGCTTACATTTGAATGAGGGGAGCAAATAATTATGTCAAGTGATCATTAGTGCCATAGGGGAAAGCAAACTATGCGAGGAGAGGAGAGTGTCAAGTGGGAGTAGGGTGTTCTTTTTGTATATTCAGAGTCAGGGAAGATGAGGGGATATTTGAGAAGAGACCAGAAGAAAGGTAAAGAGTGAGCCATGAGGTGGGATAAGATAACTCCAAGTAGTGGGGACAATGAGTGCAAAACTCTGAGATGGGAGCATGTTTGGCATATTGAGGGGACAGCAAGTTCTATCATGGCTGCAGTGGAAGAAAGGAGGGAAAGAGTAGTACATGCCATCAAAGAATTGGTGAGCTCCAAGTTAGGTCAGGCCTGGTCCATATGGTAATAAGAGCTTTGAATTTTACTCTGCTTTGGATCACAAGCTGTACAAAGATCATTGAGTAGAGATGCAGACATGATCTGATTATTTTTTTTAAAGCTTTCTTTTTTTTAATATTTATTTATTTATTTGACAGACAGAGGTCACAAGTAGACAGAGAGGCAGGCAGAGAGAGAGGAGGAAGCGGGCTCCCCGCTGAGCAGAGAGCCCAATGTGGGGCTCGATCCCAGGACCTCGGGATCATGACCTGAGCCGAAGGCAGAGGCTTTAACCCACTGAGCCACCCAGGCGTCCCAGATCTGATTATGTTTTAACATACATATTATGCCTGCTTTGTGGTGAACAAGTGGAAACAGGAAGATCAGGTAGGAGACTATTGCAATTATCCAGATAAGAGATGATGGGAGCTTAGACCAGAGTAACAGTGGTGGTGAGAAGTGATCAGATTCTGGATATATTTTGAAGGTCAATCTTTTAGAGTTTGTTGAAGTATTCAATAATGGGATATGAAAAAAAGAGGGGAGTCAAAGATGACTCCAAGTTATTTGGCCCATGAAGGATATGAAGTTGACATTTGCTGAGACTGAGGAAAACTGAGGGAGGAGGAACAATGTGGAAGAAAAAGAAATGAATATGTTTTGTACATCTTAGGTTTGAAATGCCTTAGCTCTCAAGTGGAGAGGTGAGATAAGCAGTTGGATACTGATTTTGGGCTTCAAGGGAGAGGCCCAGGGCAGAGAAATAAATTTAGGAGTCAAGAGAAAGAGTCAACAGAGGTGTCAGTTATTGCCCCTAGATTGAGTAAAATCAGGACTAAGCATTGGCGCTGGATTTTCCAACTTAGACTTTGTGACACAAAACAGATTGGAATGAATGCAGGAAAGAATGAGAGGAACATTAGTAGAGGCAAATCTTTCAAGGAGGACAGAAAAATGGTGTGATTATTACTTACATAAGTTTGATACCTTCCCAATTATTTTAATATCATCTGGTTGGAAGGCATAGCAACAAATATCTGGGCTACAGGGAACATTAATTTTCTGATGTCATGTCTCAAAAGACATGGTCAAGAAATGAACTAAGCTCAAATATACTTTCCATTGAAAGAAAAGCTCTGTGTTCTTTATAATTGGCATTGCTTTTTGGAAAATTTAGGGAAGGATTGAAGATGATAGAACAAGATTTGCAAATACATGGTCCAAAAGGGTCAGTCATCTTGTACACTGGAAATTTCCACACTAAGTAGAAGTATTTGTGTTAATAGGTGCCTAGGCAGATACTAACTTGAGCCTCAGATACTCTTATATGTATTGACACTTCAGATACTATCTGTCTGAAAGGATGGCTGGGGATTCAACAAGAACAGCTCAGAACAGATAAAAATATAGGGAGGCTCCCATATGAAATCCATGCTGGGAATTCAAGTAGCTGTTACACTTCTTGAGTAGGTAGCTATAACCTTTTAGAAATAGGTATTTGAGGATTGAGTGATTATATTTCAGTAACTTGAAGCATCCTGTTAATATGTAGTTCCAGATTTTTTTTTTTTTTTTAGATTTTATTTATGTGACAGACAGAAATCACAAGCAGGCAGAGAGGCAGGCGGGGGCGGGGTAAGCAGGCTCCCCACTGAGCAGAGAGCCTGATAAGGGGCTCAATCCCAGGACCCTGAGATCATGACCCTGAGCCAAAGGCAGAGGCATTAACCCACTGAGCCACCCAGGCCCCCCATAGTTCCAGATTTTTGCTGGCTAGATAACTCCCAACACTGGCCTCAAGGTACAATGACAACCTTACTCCCTTGAGTGATTTCAGACTTACCTCAGTGGATCACTAGGTGATGTTTCACAAATGCTCATGGGTCAGTTGTTGTCACTTCTCCACTGGGTCCCATACCATCACCATCCACTCTGCCATGGATGGCTGATGCTCTGCTGCTTTTTGTTCACTGGGCAGGTTCAAATAGCTATTTTGAGATAGCCATAATTGCCACTTTCCTCTAAACTTTAGGCTCTGTTGCCGAGTCTTATTCATCATGCCAGATATCTTCTTTACTTGGAGTGATTTTTTTCCTTGGGACTCTGCAGTGCTCTCAGGCAATTTACCTTATCTTTCTCCTCACCTTTGTTTGCCATCTATGTCTGAACTATAGCCTTGGACCCTATTTGAGTTCTTTGCCTTTTAGGCTTCTCATCCCTCATGTAAATCAGTGGACATAAAGTGATACCAATGACTGTGACCCAACTCTATATGCCAGATAGATCTGGTCTCATCTGTTTCCAGGCTAATGGGGAACCTTCAGAATACCTGTGGGTTCTAGAGAGGGGGAAATGCTGTGAGTATGAGATCTCTGCATTTTCTCCCCTTTACCTATGCTACAATAGCTCACATCTTTGGAGAAGCAGAAAGAGAAATGGGAGTTCAGATTCTCTATTACCATATTTATTCTTTACCATAAAAACCCATTTTAAGGGCTTAAATTGATGGTGGGTATTGCTAGGATCTGGAAAAAGTAATCACATTGTGTGTGTGTATGTGTGTGTGTGTGTGTGTGTGTGTGTGTGTGTCTGTCTGTCTGTCTGTCTGTGTGTCTGCCTACTAGGCTAGAAAAACCTTTTTAGTTGCTTTTTCCTTTACTGATTATAGGACTTGTCCTAAAAATAAGTCCTCTGACTGGTTTTGCTCTTGGAACTTTGGGAGTTCAGATAGGTGGGGAATATGTTGGAGTTTCATTTAGAATTATATTAAGAAGCCTTCTATATACTAAGAAGCCTTTCATTTAGAATTATATAGATGATGGTGCTACTGACACACACCGCTGGCACACTGAGTGTTACTAGTGGTTTTTGTTCTTCTGGCAGCAGGGATGAATCTGAGCTAAGACATCCCTGCTACTCTCCAGGTCCCCATTTATGAAATGGTTGGCTGCTTACAGGGAGGAAGCCAATGGCTGGGAACCATTTTTTCCATGCAATGTTAAGTGCTCCTTGTGGACAGTGCTGCCAGAGGGATGATGAAAACCTGGAAAATTATTGTTCATTTCAAGGCAGCTCCTAATGTGCTTTCCTACTAAGGGGAAGTCCAAAAAGAAAAGGAAGCCACAGCAGGCAGGTGCTGATGCCTTCCTCTCTTTGGCCAGTCCCCAGCTGCTGGGTCTTCCCTGCGTGGTTGAGGTATCCATGCTATCAGCACATTCCATGTCTCAGGACAGCTGCTCATAAACCAGCAGAGACTGCAGGCAGGTGAAACACTAAAACGTTATGCTATGAAATATTTAAAGGAAGCTGTGAATTTAGTTTTCTTTTGATTAGTTCTCCAGATCTGTACTTCAGTAGCTTTGCTGAAGGGCCAAAATCAAACCAGATATACCCCCAGAGCCCATTTAAGTACTTTGCAGTGTTTATTTAATATTTTAAAGATAAAAAACACTTTGGAACTTGAGCACTCCAAAAAAACAAAACCTATTTATGGACCCTGAGGGCATTTCACCTTTAAGACAGCAAAGCTGCCAGGAAACTGAAGAAGTCTTTGATTTTTTTATAGCACTAGATAAATTATGGGATGAGTCAGCATCAGTGGGGTCTTTTAACTATTTCTACTCCGTCTTGTGGAGTAGAAGCATAACCTGTGGAGAAACACACTTCCTTTTATTATAATGACGTCCAACACTTTTTTATTTAGAATATTTTAACCAAAGGAACAACCAAATATGTTTTGCCACGATACAGAGCTTGAAGTGGGAACAAAAGAACTGTAACAAAAGAACTGTAGATTGGCCCCTTTTCAGAATTAGAAAGCCTAGGTTCTAGCGCTGGCTCCAGTGTTTGGTGGTTATGTAACCTTGGGAAAGTTTTGGCGGTGCCAGGTACTTGCTGTGTGACTCCCGGCAAGTTGCTTGATCTTGCTAGAGCATGTATTTTTCTCATCTGTAACATAAGGAGAATTAATAATCCCTACTATACTGGCCTGTTGGAGAACCGAGTGCAGATACAGCACTAGCACAAAGCCTTGCATGTTGCACACACCCAGGAATGGTAAATGTTGCTAGATCTGAAAAGAAAGAATTTGGTCTTAACTCCAGTTTTAAAAAAATTTATAAAGTGGTGATAATAATATACATTGCATAAGGTTATTATAAGGTTTAAATGACTATGACATGGGTGAGGACTTTATATACTAAATGCCATGTAAAGGTAAAGTATATTTATAATCATAATGGATTTTGAGAATTGGCAGAAAAGATAGGTAAGAGGAAAGAAAAAAATCGGGACAATAGCAGGAAATTTGGAAACAAATCTATGGAGAGGTTTGCACATTATTAGAAGTGAAAGAACAGAATTAAAACTGTCACTCAAACCAGACCAAATCAAAACATGTAACTAATCTAATCTAAATCTAAATCTAATCCAAATCAAACCTAAACATATAAACAAAACAAGCCAAAATACTCCCCAAAGAGACCCCCCAACCCAAACAGCACTCATCCTGCAAGTATGCTAGGAACACACTAAGTTGCTCCTCTCAGTCCTAAGAATACACTCATTATACTTCTCTTCTAAAAGAATGTTGTGAATGAAAGAGTGAACCCAGATACTGGAGAATACGGCACAGATCTTCCTATCCAAGTCCCAGAGCACAGCCTGGCTGCTCCTGATCCTGGCAGGCTCCATGAGTGCCTCTGTTCTTTCTCTTCTCAGGAGATATAACTACACAACCTAGCACTTTGAATACTGTGATGGGTAGATGGGCCACAGTTCCCAGCTTATACTTACTGACTGTGTCAGAACACAGGCAGCAAGGATTTTTATTTTAAGAATTTTCTGCTGTAAACATATGGTAATAAATAGGAGATATTAAAAACAGAGAAACCATGAATATGGAAATGTTACAAAGTTTATAATAGTATTAGCAGTTCCATATATATTATATAGTAGTTTCTATTATACTGTATTGTATGAATGGAGCTGAAGAGTTAAATTTGAGTCAGGTTTGCTAAAGTGTTTCTTCTAACAAAGAGAAAGTGAATATCCTCTCTTGTGTGCTCCATACATTAAGTTTAATAGCCTTTACATGTATGTATGTATGTATGTATATAAATCTTTTCCCCCACCGTATCAGGTGAGCAGATGTTACTTTGGTCTCTCTTAAAATCATTTTTCTTTCTTTTTTTCTTTTTTATTTATTTATTTATTTATTTATTTATTTTTTAAGATGTGGTATATATGTACAATGGAATACCATGCAGCCATCAGAAAACCCCCCCAAATATTGTCATTTGCAATGATGTGGATGGAACTAGAGGTTATTATGCTAAGCAAAATAAGTCAATCAGAGAAAGACAATTACCATATGATCTCTCTGATATGAGGAATTTGAGAGGCAGGGCAGGGGGTTGTGGAGGATAGGGTGGGAAAAAATGAAACAAGATGGGCCTGGGGAGGGAGACAAACTATAAGACTCTTAATCTCATGAAACAAACTGAGGGCTGCTGGGGTGTGTGGAGGGGAGGGATTATGGACATTGGGGAGGGTCTGTGCTGCGAATTGTGTAAGACGGATGATTCACAGAGCTGTACCCCTGAAGCAAATAATACATTATGTGTTAATAAAAAAAAAAGAAAAAAAATCATTTTTCTCTCTTCTGGTCATACACACAAATCTGTAAAGAACCTAGAAGAATGTTCGTGCAAAGAGAGAAGATCATGTGAGCTGGTATGGAGTAAACTATCAGGGAGGTGGGGATAGTTTTTCAGAATCAATGAGGACATGAATGATAAATTAATCACTATAAATTAGCCCAGGCTAACAGACCAGAACTCAAATAAATCAAGCTGGTGCCAGTCAGAGATTTAATAACATGTAAACAATGGCTCACAATGGTAGTTATACAGTATTCAGGTTCTTGGTTTTTACTGCTGTAAGATATAGACTTGGAAGGGCTAAGTAAAAAGGGTTTTGGGCCTGTGTGAATTTTTGGAGTGGGAATTTCTGGACTAATTCATATGGTTTGTACTGAGATTCTGTCTGGAATATAATGATGCTTGCAGGTAGATACTGTTTCTCCTGATGTTGATGGACACTGGCGAATCTGACAAGTGAGTCACTTACCTTGGTGCCCATCACAGTACATGAATTGTCATTCCAGAAATCCTGGGAGCTCTGTAAGAGCCTTCTGTCCTTTAGTGTGGCAGGAGACTCTGGGGGGATTTAACTGAACCAAGCATGAGGGCTAAAGACAGGTATTTGATACTGAAATTAAAAGATAAATATTAAGGACCATGTTCTCCTTTATTAATCCTTACCATGATGTTCCCTGTGTTCCCAGGGAAACCAGACATAACTCACAGGATCAGAACTCTCTTTTGTAAGGTAATGGTGGAAGGAAAGTATCTGTACACTGAAGAATGGAGCTATTAAGGTAGAATTGGAAT